>NW_024534106.1:0-24936 GCF_016097555.1 Gigantopelta aegis
TATTTACAATTCTAAAGACACATCCTTCAAGGGTAAACCACCAGAAAACAACAAATAGAATATTCACAATTCTAAAGACAGATGTAAAACTAAAGAAACAGAACGTTAGAAAATATGAAAAATTGTAATAGATGATAATGTTGGCTTCACAGACGGTTCATCAATCTCTCTATTACAATACTGAAGGGAACAGATACAGAGAATACTACATGAGTGGACATTATATACCATTTATCAATCAATGAGTTGTTTTAAAAATTATATAATTAGAAAAATTGAGTGGATACATTTTGAAACAACAGACAAGAATGTAGTATTCTATTTCTTATCTATCATCAAAAAACAGGTTTAAAATAAATTTAAATGTCTTTTATAACAAAAACCTACAGTGCTTGAACTTGCAGTTAACTAATACATCACAAAGCAATCAATTTCAGGTTAACTTAAGACATCTCAGAGCATTTAATTTTTATTGCGCTTACTTCATTGGCTGTGGCAATCATGTCATCACCTTGTATGTCTTTAAATCGATCCACGTAATATCATAAATAATGCATGGTTTTCTAATTAACGGGTGTGTAAAAAATATTTGATCTGACTGCATTCATTTACCTGCTGAACATTTTCTTCATAGATGGTATCCTTAGTCTGGGAACGTAACAGCTCAAGTTGTTCCTAGAAAACAAATAATGGAAAGTAAGTAACTTGATTTAACAAAGCACTGTAATCCTAAATTTGTGAGATAAATGTATAATGCATGCTTTGTTAAGATTTAATTTTAAATACTAAATAAAGACAGAAAAAATTAATGAGCTGTGATGCATGCCCAAAATAGCACATGTTTAAAGATTAGTTGGTTTTGAAAATGAACAAGGAACAATAAAATTGAAAAAGTTAGATCATATAAGAAACTGTAGAATATTTAATAAGAAAATATTATATAAATCCATCATCCTGAACATAAATTTAAGTTGCAATATCATTTACACAAACATCTTATACATTATATTTAAAAAAAGAATGTATGAAAGTTTGTACTATGATTATGACACACTGTGATATTCAAACAATATTAAATTATTAGCCAAACAAAGCAACAAACACAAATCCAACCTGAAACTGTTTTCCTAACAACTTGTGCACTATCTGGTCATCTTCATTGACTGTCGTATTCACAAACTGAGAAAAGCGTCTGATAATGTCAGACTTGTCACTGGCCTGTAAATAGATATAATAATTAATATCACAAAAAATCCAAATAATCCTGAGCATTTCAATACACCAAAGTAAATAATTTTCACTTCAACTTATTTTTAGTGCTTATATCCAATTAAGGTTCAAGCACACATCCTGGGCACACATCTCAGCTATCTGGGTGGTCTGTCCAGGACAGTGGGTTAGTTGTTAATTATTAGTGGTTAGTGAGAGAAACGAGGGTGTAGTGGTCTTACACCTATCAACTAAGTCGTTAAAACTCACTCTGGGTGGGAGCCGGTACCAGGCTACAAACCCAGTACCTATCAGCCTTATGTCCGATGGTTTAACCACCATGCCACTGAGGCTGGTCAAAGTAAATCATCAACAGGCAAAGCCCTACTAAATAAAGGTAGATTATCCCCCATTTACAGGTGAATCTATTTAATCGAGGTGATGATCTTTAGCTATAAGTAAAGGGATTAACCAAGGTTAATGATCCCCATTTACTGGTAAGCCCTACTAAATCAAGGTAGATAATCTACCAGATATAAGTAAATCCAGTAAATTAAAGTAGATCATTTACCAACTACTGGCGAGTCCATTAAATCAAGATAGACCCCTACTAAACTAAGGTGTAGGTAAACTGAAATCCATTAAATGGAGGTAGATTATCCACTAACATGAGGTACATGTGAATGCATTAAATCAAGGTTTACACATGCAGTGGTTCTGCCAGAAAGATATGTTTGGGTATGGCACTATAGAATTGAATGCAACCAGTCAACAGGGGAGGGCCTCCACAAGAAAGAAAATAGGTTAAGTTTTGGGTTAGGGTTGAAAACATCATACAGTAATGATAAGAGTAAATAATTTTGTCAAAAGGTTAACTTAAAAATAAAAAACATTCTGTAAAAGATTTGGGTATGGCGCCATACCCATTTTACCGTCTGGCAGAAACCCTGACATGTATAACTCTCAGTTACAAGTACCGGGTAAATCAATAAATTAAGGTAGATCATGCTTACAGGTGGGGCGGGATTTAGCTCAGTCGCTTGAGGTGCTTACATCGCAGGATCGAAACACCTCAGTGGATCCATTCGACTGATTGCTTTTTTTCTCATTCCAACCAGTGCACCACAACTGGTCATAGGCCATGGTATGTGCTTTCCTGTCTGTGGGAAAGTGCATATATAAAAGATCCCTTGCTGCATTAAGAAAAATGTAGTGGGTTCCCTCTGTTGACTATGAATCAGAATTACCAAATGTTTGACATCCAATAACCAACCGATGATTAATTAACCAATGTGCTCTAGTGGTGTTGTTAAACAAAACAAACTTCTTCTTCTTCCCTACATGTAGTTACAGGTAAATCCATCATCTCAAGGTAGATAATCCATTAGAGGAATTTTATGCACAAAATAGCTGCTCTACCTGCATGTTACTCAAAACGATGTGAGGTTAAAACATATTACAATTAATATTACAAAGTTCTATTCTAATTACCTGTTTTATCATGGCCACCATCTTGACTACCAGCAAGATAGTAGAGGTTTCTGGTGGATAATGGATATTTCTGTAATATTAAATAATACATACATTCTTATCTATTATACAGAAAAACAAAATAATCAACACTTTAATGAATTATAAAGAAAAGTAAAAGAATTTTTTACAAGTGACAACTCCTCAAGAAGACATCTTTGAAATGACACTTCAGAGATGTTTCAGAAACTGGTTACTTAAATTGTTTTTGTATGTGAAAAGAAATCATTATAATCTTTCATGAAGAACGTTTTCTTACATAGGAATAAATAAAATGTATAAAATTTGACAGATAACATCATCCCCCATTTACAGATGGATCCCTTAAATCATGGGTGTTCTCATTTATTTGTGAATTTGACAGATAACATCACATCCCCATTTACAGATGGATCCCTTAAATCATGGGTGTTCTTATTTATTGGTGAATCTGACAGATAACATCACATCCCCATTTACAGATGGATCCCTTAAATCGTGGGTGTTCTTATTTATTGGTGAATTTGACAGATAACATCACATCCCCATTTACAGATGGATCCCTTAAATCATGGGTGTTCTTATTTATTGGTGAATTTGACAGATAACATCACATCCCCATTTACAGATGGATCCCTTAAATCATGGGTGTTCTTATTTATTGGTGAATTTGACAGATAACATCATCCCCATTTACAGATGGATCCCTTAAATCATGGGTGTTCTTATTTATTGGTGAATTTGACAGATAACATCACATCCCCATTTACAGATGGATCCCTTAAATCATGGGTGTTCTTATTTATTGGTGAATTTGACAGATAACATCATCCCCCATTTACAGATGGATCCCTTAAATCATGGGTGTTCTCATTTATTTGTGAATTTGACAGATAACATCACATCCCCATTTACAGATGGATCCCTTAAATCATGGGTGTTCTTATTTATTGGTGAATTTGACAGATAACATCACATCCCATTTACAGATGGATCCCTTAAATCGTGGGTGTTCTTATTTATTGGTGAATTTGACAGATAACATCATCCCCCATTTACAGATGGATCCCTTAAATCGTGGGTGTTCTTATTTATTGGTGAATTTGACAGATAACATCACATCCCCATTTACAGATGGATCCCTTAAATCATGGGTGTTCTTATTTATTGGTGAATTTGACAGATAACATCATCCCCCATTTACAGATGGATCCCTTAAATCATGGGTGTTCTCATTTATTTGTGAATTTGACAGATAACATCACATCCCCATTTACAGATGGATCCCTTAAATCGTGGGTGTTCTTATTTATTGGTGAATTTGACAGATAACATCACATCCCCATTTACAGATGGATCCCGTAAATCATGGGTGTTCTTATTTATTGGTGAATTTGACAGATAACATCATCCCCCATTTACAGATGGATCCCTTAAATCATGGGTGTTCTCATTTATTTGTGAATTTGACAGATAACATCACATCCCCATTTACAGATGGATCCCTTAAATCATGGGTGTTCTTATTTATTGGTGAATTTGACAGATAACATCACATCCCATTTACAGATGGATCCCTTAAATCGTGGGTGTTCTTATTTATTGGTGAATTTGACAGATAACATCATCCCCCATTTACAGATGGATCCCTTAAATCGTGGGTGTTCTTATTTATTGGTGAATTTGACAGATAACATCACATCCCCATTTACAGATGGATCCCTTAAATCATGGGTGTTCTTATTTATTGGTGAATTTGACAGATAACATCATCCCCCATTTACAGATGGATCCCTTAAATCATGGGTGTTCTCATTTATTTGTGAATTTGACAGATAACATCACATCCCCATTTACAGATGGATCCCTTAAATCGTGGGTGTTCTTATTTATTGGTGAATTTGACAGATAACATCACATCCCCATTTACAGATGGATCCCTTAAATCATGGGTGTTCTTATTTATTGGTGAATTTGACAGATAACATCATCCCCCATTTACAGATGGATCCCTTAAATCATGGGTGTTCTCATTTATTTGTGAATTTGACAGATAACATCACATCCCCATTTACAGATGGATCCCTTAAATCATGGGTGTTCTTATTTATTGGTGAATTTGACAGATAACATCACATCCCATTTACAGATGGATCCCTTAAATCGTGGGTGTTCTTATTTATTGGTGAATTTGACAGATAACATCATCCCCCATTTACAGATGGATCCCTTAAATCGTGGGTGTTCTTATTTATTGGTGAATTTGACAGATAACATCACATCCCCATTTACAGATGGATCCCTTAAATCGTGGGTGTTCTTATTTATTGGTGAATTTGACAGATAACATCACATCCCATTTACAGATGGATCCCTTAAATCGTGGGTGTTCTTATTTATTGGTGAATTTGACAGATAACATCACATCCCCATTTACAGATGGATCCCTTAAATCATGGGTGTTCTTATTTATTGGTGAATTTGACAGATAACATCATCCCCATTTACAGATGGATCCCTTAAATCATGGGTGTTCTTATTTATTGGTGAATTTGACAGATAACATCACATCCCCATTTACAGATGGATCCCTTAAATCATGGGTGTCCTTATTTATTGGTGAATTTGACAGACAACATCATCCCCATTTACAGATGGATCCCTTAAATCGTGGGTGTCCTTATTTATTGGTGAATTTGACAGATAACATCACATCCCCATTTACAGATGGATCCCTTAAATCATAGGTGTTCTTATTTATTGGTGAATTTGACAGATAACATCATCCCCCATTTACAGATGGATCCCTTAAATCATGGGTGTCCTTATTTATTGGTGAATTTGACAGACAACATCATCCCCATTTACAGATGGATCCCTTAAATCGTGGGTGTCCTTATTTATTGGTGAATTTGACAGATAACATCACATCCCCATTTACAGATGGATCCCTTAAATCGTGGGTGTTCTCATTTATTGGTGAATTTGACAGATAACATCACATCCCCATTTACAGATGGATCCCTTAAATCGTGGGTGTTCTCATTTATTGGTGAATTTGACAGATAACATCATCCCCCATTTACAGATGGATCCCTTAAATCGTGGGTGTTCTGATTTATTGGTGAATTTGACAGATAACATCATCCCCATTTACAGATGGATCCCTTAAATCATGGGTGTTCTTATTTATTGGTGAATTTGACAGATAACATCATCCCCATTTACAGATGGATCCCTTAAATCATGGGTGTTCTTATTTATTGGTGAATTTGACAGATAACATCATCCCCCATTTACAGATGGATCCCTTAAATCGTGGGTGTTCTTATTTATTGGTGAATTTGACAGATAACATCATCCCCCATTTACAGATGGATCCCTTAAATCGTGGGTGTTCTGATTTATTGGTGAATTTGACAGATAATATCATCCCCCATTTACAGATGGATCCCTTAAATCATGGGTGTTCTTATTTATTGGTGAATTTGACAGATAACATCACATCCCATTTACAGATGGATCCCTTAAATCATGGGTGTCCTTATTTATTGGTGAATTTGACAGATAACATCACATCCCCATTTACAGATGGATCCCTTAAATCATGGGTGTTCTTATTTATTGGTGAATTTGACAGATAACATCACATCCCCATTTACAGATGGATCCCTTAAATCATGGGTGTTCTTATTTATTGGTGAATTTGACAGATAACATCACATCCCCATTTACAGATGGATCCCTTAAATCATGGGTGTTCTTATTTATTGGTGAATTTGACAGATAACATCATCCCCCATTTACAGATGGATCCCTTAAATCATGGGTGTTCTTATTTATTGGTGAATTTCGCTAGTTCCAGAGCTAGGCCTATCCCACTGAGCTGCTAAATTTCACTCTTGGTGACGGAAGGAAATGTTTTATTTAACAATGCACTCAACACATTTTATTTACGGTTATATGGCGTCGGAATAACACTCTGGGTGACAGTTGGTACCAGGATGTAAACCCAGTACCTACCAGCTTGATAGCTGATGACTTCATTCATACACCACAGGAGCCTTTCAGTCATCACTGTTTAGTTGCAGAGATTAACCCTTTCATAACATGACAGTACATGGCGCCCCGTCTATTTAAAGATGTGCATGCCACTATTAGTTTGACGTCATGAAAAGGCTCATGTTCTGAGACCCACCTCCATCTATCCTGCAGCCTGATGAGGGGGTGGTCTGGGTCTGGTGGGGACTGCCTCGTACACAGAACCTCATGGTAGGTCGACCACGCCTTCTGCTGACAACTAGCACAACAATAGGTCACCTGTAATGTTCAATAATATCATGGGCTTTTTTGTAAAACGAAAATTGTAATCAACATACCAGCCGTAGTTATTCTGTGTAACAAATTATTCAAAATACCTCTCTAAACTTAAAATCTTGAGTCTAAACGAAAAGTATCAGAGGGAGCAAGAGGTGTTTTTCTACTTTGACAATAACCACAAAATTACAAAGGAACAAACAAAACTGTTTTTTAAATATGCAATGTATATCTTAGTCAAATGACATTAACCAAATATTTTCAAATTTTACTTTTAATATTATAACATTTCAAACCCTGAGGAGACATAATTTTAAAAAGTGTTCATGCCAAAACAAAGAGAATATTTTGGACTCCACACCACTGGATTTGTCTGGTACTGGGCATGAGTTATGCCCAGTAGTGGTACAACCATGCACCAACTAAACTTTTGCCTTATAATCAGACAATACTATTTTGTTTTAATACTAACCTGACAGTTTGGACATGACACAAACTCGGATGGTTTCACCTCACAGCACTGCGGGAAAGGAAGAATCAGACTTGAATTATCGGTTAGTCGGCGGCTGTTTTCCTCCGCTGTTTCCAGAGGACACATGCAGAATTCACAAGCTCGGTACTTGTACAGCTCATTCCAGGAAAACTGGGCAGACACTAAGGGCTTTTCCTCAAAAATCACCTCACCCTTTTCAAATGATGTCTTAGAAAATAGACCACGGCCCTGAAAATATCAAGAGGATATTACAGTTACTTACCAGGTTAGAGGTTGGGACGTTCATTTCATGAGCACACACACCTCAGCTATGGGCTGTTTGTCCAGGACAGGAGGTTAGTGGTCAGTTGTTAGTGGTTAGTGAGAGAGAAGAGGGTGTAGTGATCTTACACCCACTCACGGAGTCGTTAAAATCCGCTTTGGGTGGGAGCCGGTACTAGGCTGCAAACCCAGTACCTACCAGCCTTATGTTCGATGGCTTAACGACGACACCACTAAGGCCGGTGATGAGACCTATCCTGGCAGTGGTATTAAAGCATTAGCCTGATGTGCAGTCAGTCTGGCATCGATACCCATCGGTGGACCCATTGAGTTATTTCTCGTTCCAGCCAATATTCACACAAGCTGTATGTTCAGTTTTATGATACAGTCAAATCCTTACACAACAGATCAACAATGAGGGCATACTTCAAAATATCATAATCAACAGCATTATTCTCGTGCGTTTCTTCCTCAGTCCAGTACCCCACAATGTACATTCCACCTGCTGTCTTTAAAAGTTTTTAAATTTTCCCATTATAAACAGTTTTAATTTGCAAGTCATCGTCATACCAAACATGACGTATCCTGTGTCCTATGACCATGCCATCTAAAATGTCCCGAACCCCCCTACTGAATATTCTTGTCTAACTCTGGAAATTCAAGAGGAGTGTCCAAATCATTGTCTTTCAGTCTTTTTTTCAAGCTTGTTTCTTTTATAAGTTTTCTTTTTTGTAAAGGTAAATGCCAGTCTGCTTGAAAGCTCCTCTTTATGATGATCATAGATCATAGAGCTTTGTGCATGTACAGACATTTCCTTTTGGTTTCCACACTAATGCTTATGCATAGCTTCTGTACTCTGACTTCAGTGGACTTGGTTTGAGTTTGGAGTTTTCCGTCTACTAGGAGAGTTTCCTTACTAGGATTCTGAGCCTCTCCAGCCCAGTTTTGATTCTGGAGTTTGCTTCTCCTAGACAGTTGACTTTCTTGACTCATGTCCTCCGTCTGTCCGGTCAATATTAGTCTCTACCCTTTGACCAGTCCAGCTTGGGTGACCCTACCAGGAGCTGATGCTCCATCTGGCATAGCTCTTCGAGTCATTGAGACATACAAGCTACCTCACCGGTAACCAGTCAATTCGTACCATAGTCATTTCGTAACATGGTTATTTTTCGTACCATGTCTGTTTGGTCAGTTCGTACCTCAATCATTTATTGTGCAGCTTAGCTGACTGATAAATAGTAAAATGTTGAATTACTGATTTAAGATGAAAAAGATGATATATTACTTTTATTACTTTTATCTTCAAACATTTCCGTGCATGTCGCTGATGACTGACACCGCTACGCTAGTGATTTCAAAAGTGTTTTAACTGTAGCTTGAGTATAGTGCTGTGTTTTGTTATGAAATGTGAAATAAAGTTATAATGATTTCAAGATCGTGTATATTTTGTTATACTTAATCACAGACTAGACCACACAGTGATATTCTACATCGATACTGATGTGACTGTTGATTATAACGATTGTTTATCCAATAGCAATAAGGCAAGCATAGGCAGAGAATCTGTCGACAGCTAGTGGGCTAAGGACGTAAGCTTATATAAGATGGGTGGGGGAGGGGGGGGGGGGGAAGTCTCGTATCATATGATATGATCATCAGTGGCAATATACATATGTTCATTTAAACCTTTGCTCACTTTACAAGGTATGTTTACACGTCAACGTTTATTCGTCAACAATAAAAATAAGAAGTGGCATACCATGACAAAAATAATATACCGAGTACGAAACCACTATGGTACGAAATGACCAAACATTATGGTACGAGACGGTAAAAAGTAGGTACAAAATGGCTATGGTACGAAATGACTGTGGTACGAAATGACCAAGGCACTATGGTACGAAACGACCATAAACTATGGTACGAAATGACTTTGGAACGAAATGACTAGTAACCACCTCACCACATCAAGGAATGGACTATGAGATAGATCTTCTCTTTAATCTGGCTACATGTTTTACATTTGTTTTGTCGTTGTTTCAACAGTGCAATGAAATGACCAGTTTGACTAATTTCTCTCTTGTTTTTCTGTTTGCAGGTTGTCACGGTACATGTACATGTATTTAACCACTTTGGGGTTTTTGTGCCCAGATTCTGGAGGAGAGGTACATTCATGAACCATACAGTAAGTAGCATTTGAGGCATGTTCCTTAGCAGGCTTGTAGGAATGACATCTGAAATGAGGGGGGGAACAATCTTGGGGGGGGGGGGGGGGGAGACATCAGCCTCTAGTGAGAAGGCACAAACCATGTTTTTACCTTTATTGGACAAAAAACATGTTCATCCTTGAGTTGGAGGGGGGCACGTGCCTCTCCACCTCCACCCACCCCTGGTTCCTACTGGCCTGATATTATGGTAGTGTGCTGACTGACTGACTCCTTCCTGGCTTCATCTGTAATATCAATGCAGAAATATAGCTGGTACTGCCAGAACTTCAACCATTTTCAACAGGCATGCTCTCACCATGGCGGCAAACATGGGTGGCAGATCTTCAGCTCATTTCCGATGAAGTCAATCTTTGTGGAAACTTCCGAAAGTGGGTCCTCTGGCTTCTCAATAAAAAATATTACCGCACTCAAAACTCTTCTAACATACAATGCTGATCCCATTGATGTAACAGACTTGTGTGGAGCTTGACATGTAGAACTTTGACATCCATGGGCCAGAGAGTAACTTTCCGATAAGTCCTAAAACATGGATCTCCACTCTCGCTACAGGTGTGTGAAAGTCATGAAATGTTGCTGCTTGCAGACAACCACAGGACACAGTTACAGCTCTAGAGGCCTCGGTGGCGTCGTGGTTAGGCCATCGGTCTACAGGCTGATAGGTACTGGTTTCGGATCCCAGTCGAGGCATGGGATTTTTTAATCCAGATACCGACTCCAAACCCTGAGTGAGTGCTCCGCAAGGCTCAGTGGGTAGGCGTAAACCACTTGCACCGATCAGTGATCCATAACTGGTTCAACAAAGGCCATGGTTTTTGCTATCCTGCCTGTGGGAAGCACAAATAAAAGATCCCTTGCTGCTAATCGGAAAGAGTAGCCCATGTAGTGGCAACAGTGGGTTTCCTCTCAAAATCTGTTCGGTCCTTAACCATATATCTGATGCCATATAACCATAAATAAAATGTTTTGAGTGTGTTGTTAAATAAAACATTTCTTTCTTTCTTTCTTTCAGTTACAGCTAGGGCATGGACTTAAGAATTTGTCTCTCACAGCAATTTAAAAACAAAATTGCCATGGATGAAACAGCCCACTGACAACAATTTAAAGCCTGCCCATGGCAATTCAAGAAACAAGAAGATTTTTGCAGCAAATAAATAAATACTGAAAGGTTATTTTGCTGTATGTAGACATATTTTAAATGTACTAATGGCAGCTAATGTATACCAGGTGTAAACATTTTGCCATCATTGACGAGCTTTACCGACTGCACTTTTTGTTAACTCATCAAAAAACTTCAAGAAAAAGTCCTTGTTCTGGGACAATCAATCTTGGACATGTTAATTTGTTATGCAGATCATTCCCCCTAGATATCGTGCAGTACTGTAAGCCTCATGGAAAGCCAGCTCATCATTTAAGAAACTAGTGAACCCTTTTGGGTTACCTCGTCTGGACATCCTTGTACAGTTGTACCGGAACTTGATGGCAAGAACAAGCTGGCAACATACATTGGTCACTATCTGTGGTTCATTAAAGTTAAAGTTTGTTTTAATTAAAGACACCACTAGAGCACATTGATTTATTAATCATCGGTTATTGGATGTCATACATTTGTTAATTCTGCCTTATAGTCCTATATATAGGAAACCCTCTAATTTCAATTTTCATTTCCATTAGTAGCATCATGGGATCTTTTATATGCACCATACCACAGACAGGATAGCACATACCACGGTCTTTGATATATCATATAGCAGTCATTGAACAATAGCCCATATCGCGGCATATGGCATGCCCTCATGCCCTAGCACGCTCGCCTAAAACAGCAGCAGTTATTATTCTATAAATCTGACACACACGCACGCACGTACACACACACACACAGAGAGAGAGAGAAAGAGAGAGAGAGAGAGAGAGAGAGAGAGAGAGAGAGAGAGAGAGAGAGAGAGAGAGAGAGAGAGAGAGAGAGAGGGAGAGAGGGAGAGAGAGAGAGAGGGAGAGAGATTGAAAATTGAGAACTGGAGACAGAGAGATAGTGTCAATAACTGATTCATTCAAGAGCTACTAATTTATTAACATTTCACCTTTTTGTCACCAGTATGTCGAACTTCCACGTTTTCATCAATGGGCGTCGCCATTGCTTCTCTTCTTATGCGTCACTCTATCCACTGATGTGGAGCACCAACTTTGTGTCTATAGCCACTAAAATATTTGTTTCGTTGACTTGAACCACTACAAATATCCGGATTACCGAAAACACATTGTATCGAATGCTGGTTAAGTATCCCCAGCAATAATAATTGGTCAACTCCCCATAAACTGTTAGGTCAACTCGGCCTCCACCCCTTCCCAAGTTACTGTCTATAACTGTTACGATTCATTAAAAATGGTCGTCTATTACTTTGGTGTGTCATTTTCTTTTTTAATATAAACTTCGCTATTGTGGGTGTTATTAAATAAACACTTTTATTAAAAGTGTATTTGTTGCAAGCAAATGGATTAAACTGATCACCATTCGGTTTTATAATTAAAATACACAACAAAACAAAATTGAACATTATATATTTATTTGGCCATATAACATGTTAAAGTGCTACGCTAAACATTACTGCTGAAAACATGAGATAGAGAGTAACCAATGACTGTTTAATTAAAATACTTAAGACTACAAAGCAAACTGACTGCTGATGTTAACAAGTGTAACATGTATTAATTAAAATGTAATGAGCAAGTTTGTATATTATAGGCACAAAATGATTCTTTGAGTGCAGATCATCTGCAGATGTATATCAAAACCATGTTAAATGCAGTTCTATCAAGCTTATAACCCTCCCATAATAAAAGTATATATATATATATATATATATGTGTGTGTGTGTGTGTGTGTGTGTGTGTGCGCGTGTGTGTGTGTGTGTGTGTGTGTGTGTGTGTGTGTGTATGTATGCATTATCCAAGATAAAGCTAGGATAAAAAATTTAATGTAATTAAATTGTAGGGGGTGGGTGGGTGGGGAACAATGTGACTTACAATACTGACTGAGACAAAGGCATAATGTAGCGCGGGAGACTACAGGCTCATATGTACATGTATGGAAACTTGATCCCTACCCCTGGTGCCGATGCGCACAGCTCAACTAAACTAGCCTGCTATTAGCCTGTCCTAATTTGTCATAGACTGTTAGACATAACAAGCTTAACTGGTAGACTATATATACTTGTAATACTACCAATTAACAAAAACATATACATTGTAACCAACCTACGCATACTCACTAAGGTTATATTCTATGACTACGTGCAACTTAAGTAATTAATTTGTTATCACAAACACATGAAAGAGCTTTCAACATACCAATGATGTGCATTTTAATTAACCATTTTCAGCCAGTGTACAGAAAATGACCAAATTTCAAACTTTAAATATCCATCGGTTAGTAACCATTCCTAATTTTTTTATGAAAGCATTGGTCAGCTTGACCAATGAAATTAGAGTTACAGCTGTACGCAGCGTGCCATCACACCAAACATCGAAGACGAAAGAAATACTAGTGGAGAAACACCCACCCACCTCCCCTTTTACTTAAATCATAAGAACAAATCATGCTATGTAGTTTTATTGTATTACATATATATGCATACATGTATAGATATTCTATCAGATCGAATATGCAGGTTTGTGACATGTTTTATGTATGGCGGTAGTTTAATGCCCACCTTTAATGGGAATTTTGGTTAATTAGTTAATTAATTATTCAATGTTTTGTATCAGTATGATGTCGTTTAAAATAAACGGCCATTTTTCAATTCAATATATGTAATGTTTTTATTTAGAGAAAATTCCCACCTAAACGAGCTCACTGGGTTGGTTCGAATGAAAGTGGTCCTGCTACAAATAGTCTTATTGCAGGCGCGTGTTATGCAGGTAGGGTTTCAGGGGCGAACACCTCCCCCGCAGCAAGCAATTTTTTTTTTTTTTTTTTTTTTTTTTAGACCGGCCCCTGACCTACTTAGAACGGCCCCTGACCTACTTAGACTGGCACTAAGAGTATAAAAAGGCTAGATCCGGTTTAATTGTCATTCGCTCGCCGAAAACGATCAGATCTACGTTCAATCCAGAGATGGCCTGTTCCACAAGTGATGAAGCGAGATGTCGTCTAGAACTTGGAACTAACGTCTACGTGGTGGCCAAGTTATGGAAAGGGGACACTGCTATTCACATAAGGAAATTTGACAGTGACAAGGGGAAAACCTTCCCCACCAAGCGAGGTATTGTCCTTAGTCTTAAACAGTGGATCGAACTGTCTGGATGTAAAAGCCAAATTGACGAAACGATTTCAGCATTAAACCAGGGGAAAGACGAAACATTGTTCAGACACCTTGGTGTCAACGTCCATGTCAGCGTCGACAAGAACTTTGCTGGGGTGGACCTGCGTCAGTGGTGGTGGTGTGAAGAAACTAAATCCGTGAAACCTTCGAAGAAGGGAATATTCCTTTCTCTACAACAATGGGAGAAACTGAAAGGCTGTTTCACAGTCATGTGTGACTTTGTACCAGAGCTGAACTCGATTGTGCCCTGCGCCATGCAAGACGACCATCAAAACCAGATGGGATTTCTTCAGTGTAACTTCTGCAACCCTAACGAGTGTCACCAGTGGTGAACGAGTTTTGTTTTGGATGAACTCGAAGGTATAAAAGAATGGATTTATGGTTTACACTTCATTTGCTTTGCGACTGTGCTAGAGAACAGACGTGTTTTATGATTCTGACATTGTTGTGGCTTGTTGCACTCTATCTGGAACGAAGAAGATGGCATCGGGATATTCGAGCAGTCTTAGTAGTAGCAGCAACAGTAGTGACGAGGACGACGTCTTGGTCTGCAAATGTTCAGAAAGACATACAATCAAAAGAGTGACTACCAAACAAGATGAGGAGAAGAAGAGTATTCATTATACGGATCAAACGGATGCTACACGTGACATTGGGGTTGGAACTGAAGATGGCGAACTCGTGGATGAACCCACAGATCAGACGGATGCTGCCTGTGAAACAGATGCTGCCTGTGAAACAGATGCTGCCTGTGAGGAAGATTGCTATTCGAGACGTTACGTGTTCTGTCATCGTCCCGAAATGAGACATTTCTATGCCCGGATGCTGACGTATGCTCGGTGGCCCATACAATTACGTCAAAAACCAAAAGAACTTGCCAAGGCCGGTTTCTACTACACGGGAGACCACGATGCCATCACCTGTTACTGTTGCGGACTTCGCGTCTACCGATGGAAGAAGACAGACGACCCAGTGATGGAACATTACAGACTCTCTCCAAGATGTCCTTATGTGAACAACCTGTTCAGACATTAAATGTTTTAGACACTTGTGTGCTATGTTTTCATGTTGTATGTTGTGAAAAAAACCGTGAATAACAGGTTTTGCTTTCTTATTTATGTCCTGGGTCCATGAGTGTGTCTCTGGACGTGTCCCTATGGTAGTAACACTGGTAAAGGGTAATATTTTGGTAACGATTATTTTTGGGAGCTCGCACGATGAGATTTGTGCTTGGGAGGAGGGACACTGGTCATACGTATCACACACATTCAAACATTCCTGTACCATATCTTTATGCGTCATAAGGTATATAAGTAAAATAGTTTTGGAAAACTCGTCATTTGAGGTAGAACTTTCAGAGGAGCAACATGTCAGACCAGTACAAGTTATATGTACCCGACGTGGATAAGTGGACCCGTTTCTATAAACTGCAGGCAGAAGGTAAACTTCAACCTCATTTTCCAGTGCAACGTGGTGGGAAAAGTCAGATCATGTACAGTGTGGATCGATGTCTAGAACTCTACGATCCCACGTGGAAAAAAGAAAAAGAGGAACAGAACAAGTCCCCGACACCCAAAGTCGTCATGGTCTCCCCAACACAACAAGTGGTAGAGCAAGCCAAAGCCGATCTGAAACGGAAACAACAACAACAACAAAGTGGTACGGGTTGGAAAGCCCCGAAACTGCAGAAGCATTTCTAAATAAGCTATAAAAGGAACTATGTGGGTCAGATATCGTCATTTCATTTAGAGTCGTCATGCAGAGCACATGTTCAGAATGTGGTTTCACATTCTCGAGGAGAGACGCCATGTTAAGACATTTTCAACAAAAACATGCTAAAGGTCTCTACCACCACCACCACCACCACCACCACCACAGCAGCAGCCACCACCACCACCACACCACAGCAGCCACCACCACCACCACCACCACACCACCACCACCACAGCAGCAGCCACCACCACCACCACCCACAGCAGCACCAGCCACCAGCCACCACCACCACCACCACCCACAGCAGCAGCAGCCACCACCACCACCACCAGCCACCACCACCACCACCACCACCACAGCAGCACCACCACCACCACCACCACCACCACCACCACCACCACCACCACAGCAGCAGCAGCCACCACCACCACCACCACCACAGCAGCAGCCACCACCACCACCACCACAGCAGCAGCCACCACCACCACCACCACCACCAGCAGCAGCAGCAGCAGCAGCAGCATCCTAAGATTGCTACATCCCTTCACCATGATCGTGTCGGGACCCACGTCGTGTGGAAAGACATTTTTGGTATACAAATTGTTGAGAGATGGTAAAATCCAGCCGCCTCCCCAGCGCATCATCTGGCTCTACAAACGATGGCAACCCCTCTATGATATGATCAAAAAGGTTGCTCGGGTGAAATTTGTTCAAGGTATACCTGAGAATTTGGAAAAGGATCGTTACTTGGATCCCAGAGTCAGAAATCTCATCGTGTTGGACGACCTGATGTCTACAGCTGGAAAAGACCCTCGCATCACCGACCTGTTCACGGAAGGAAGTCACCACAGAAACCTCTCTGTGATTGCCATCAACCAGAACCTGTATCAGAGCAAGGACCCGACACATAGAAGAAACTGCCATTATCTAGCGCTGTTCAACAACCCCATCGACAAGCAGCAAGTTCTGACTTTGGCACGGCAGTTGTATCCGGAAAACACTAGTCATTTCATGCATCAGTTTGAGGAAGCTACCCACAGGCCCTACGGACATCTCTTGGTGGACTTGAAACCGACCACACCCGAACATTGGCGTCTTCGGCCTAATGGTTTAGAGACGGGGCCGTCCGAATGGTATAAAAACACGAACGTAACGGCGAATGTCTCAGAAGACGTGCAGCCACCGTCGAAGAAAGAGCTCTACCTGCAAATTATGCAAAGGGGCGCATTCAAGAGAAAACTACCAGGCATACCCGCCTACGAAAGTGACGACGAAGAAGATGATGAGGTAGAACCCTATCTGAAAAAAGTCAAGAGGATGCAGTCTTGCGATACGTGTGGTCTGGTCTTTAAAGACGGAAGCGACTTGCAGCGACACGTGAAAACGTGCGAAAAGGGAAATGAAAAAGGAGAGCCGTCGCCCGACCTGGAAAACGAAGGCATTCGTCTCATGGTGGAACGTGAATTCGACATCAATCGTGACTATTTCGAAAGCAAGAGGAAACGCTACGAAGAAAAAAACATGTCCCAAGATGCCATTGAAAGAAACATGAAGACATTGCAATGGAAGTTATTTAAAGACACGTACTCTCGCTTTCTGACCTATATGCATTACTTTGACAAAGGTCCCAACACCAGAAATTTTTTACAGTTTGTGAATCCAGACAAAGATGTGAGACCACAGATTCGTTCTAAATTAAATTATCGTTCATGGATCGGCGAATATTTTGAACAAGACGACGACGATGAATCCGATGATGAAGAGAAAGACAAAGCATGTCGCCCTTGCCTCTGAGACCACAGATTCGTTCAAATTAAATTAAATCAGTATCGTTCATGGATCGGCGAATATTTGGATGAACAAGACGACGACGATACCGACGATGAGGAGGACGACGATGATGAAGAGAAATGAACACTCATATTATTCGCATGTCGCCCTTAAGGCCTCTCGATGTAACCCCAATGTGTGTCCATTTCATGTGTAGTTGTCTCTAGAGTGAGTTTGTAATTTAGAAATAAAAAAAATGAAAAACCAAACCATTGCGTTTGTTTTTTTGTGTTTTTTTACTCTATGACTAGATTTGTGATTGGATATTTCTACCGCTACTTTATAGTAGCAAGAGCTGTGTGTACAAGACAGAACATACCACGACCTTTGATATACCAGACATAATACACTGGTTGGCTATAGCTTAATGGGCCACCGACGGGGATCGATCCTAGATCGACCACTGTATTTACCCATTTGGTAATTAAAAAGCCCTGTAAAAAGGCTTGTACTCTAGGGAAATACTTGTGCTTAAAATGCAGCTAAAAGATCATAGTTTAGGTTGGAGCGTTCAGTTGCAGTCACGCGTTCTTTCTTCAAAGCAATGGGTTGGGGATCTTTCACACACACACACACACACACACACACACACACACACACCTTTCTTCCCTTAACAAACATCCCTTTCTTCTCCTTAACAAATATTCCTTTCTTCTCCTTAACACATATGCCTTTCTTCTTAACAAACATTCCTTTCTTCGAGACAAATATGTCTTTCTTTTCCTATGACTAAAACAAAATACTAAAAATAAATATTTGTATTCAATTAATCTTTATTTTACGAGGAAGGAAATGTTTTATTTACTCAACATATTTTATTTATGGTTATACAAGAAAGAAAGAAATGTTTTATTTAACGACGCACTCAACACATTTTATTTACGGTTATATGGCGGACATATGGTTAAGGACCACACAGATTTTGAGAGAAAACCCGCTGTCGCCACTGCATGGGCTACTTTTTTTTTAATTAGCAGCAAGGGATCCTACACCATCCCACAGACAGGATAGTACATACCGTTGTCCAGTTGTGGAGCATTGGCTGGATATATACCAGACCGACCCACATCAAGAGAACACTGAGCTACGTCCCGTCCCCACAGGGTTATTAGAGGATGCTTGAAAAAAAAATCGTAACATAATAAATAAATAAACAAATAAATAAGTAAGTAAATAAGTAAAATAAAAACAAACTATAAATTATTATTTTGTTTTAAAAATAATAGAAAAATATAATTTCCCCACATGAGATACGAACGACGTACCCTCAGCGCTGGACGCGAAATCGTTCGCACTTGACTACTAAACGCATGTTAACAAAATCTGTCATTTAAACCGTTATATGTGCGAGCGGCGAAGCGCGGAATGAAGTGACGAAATAGGTCAGTTAATAATAATCTTGTGAATGCGCTATCAGATAGCGTAGAACGAGAATTCTATTTTACACCATTTAAATCATTTCTTATTTCACGTCTTTAAGAATGTAACTTCTAGTTCAGTATTGCCACCAACAATAAAATAGGATACCACCGCTTCCCGGATGTAAACAGTGATAACCATTCATCATTCAGTGCGCTAAAATTAAACACACTACCTCGCGTCGGGCCGAGTCCTTAGAAGTGGTAGGTTAACGACACCACTAGAGCACCTCGATTTATGAATCATTGCCTATTGGATGTGAAACATACTTTTGGACAGTTTTAGAATTTCCCCACATGAGATACGAACGACGTACCCTCAGCGCTGGACGCGAAGTCGTTCGCACTTGACTACTAAACGCATGTTAACAAAACCTGTCATTTAAACCGTTATATGTGTGAGCGGCGAAGCGCGGAATGAAGTGACGAAATAGGTTAGTTAATAATAATCTTGTGAATGCGCTATCAGATAGCGTAGAACGAGAATTCTATTTTACACCATTTAAATCATTTCTTATTTCACGTCTTTATGAATGTAACTTCTAGTTCAGTATTGCCACCGACAATAAAATAGGATACCACCGCTTCCCGGATGTAAGCAGTGATAACCATTCATCAATCAGTGCGCTAAAATTAAACACACTACCTGGCGTCGGGCCGAGTCCTTAGATGTGGTAGGTTAACGACACCACTAGAGCACCTTGATTTATGAATCATTGCCTATTGGATGTGAAACATACTTTTGGACAGTTTTAGAGAGGAAACCCGCTACAGTTTCCCATTAGTAGCAAGGGATCCTACACTTCCCACAGACAGGATAGCACGGGCGTTGCTAAGTACGACGGATCGGGGCCGGGCTAAATAGGTCAGGACTAGACTAAGTAGGTCAGAGGCCGGTCTAAGTAGGTCAGGGCCGGGTCAGTAGGATGTTGCACACGGCACAGTAGGCCAGTCTAAGTAGGTCAGGGCCGGTCAGTCTAAGTAGGTCAGGGCCGGGTCAGTAGGACGAGGTTAACACATTTGAATAAAGTTACAATTGAGTAAAACATGAGTCTGTGACTTTGAAATGGTGAAATACCCTATAAACCTAGACTAAAACTCAACTCTATAACTGTTACTTCTCAGTAAAAATATGAGAAATGCATTTTGTGATATTAAAAACACCAGGATGATCAAAAACACTTCGAATGTATGGAAATGGATAATCTAAACCATAAAATCTAAGAAAAGTATGATTTCAGTTATCAAAAACGGCTATAATAGTCAAAAATCTGCCTTAGTGTTTAAAAATTAGAGTATTTTCTGATGGGAGCACGACTCAAAACCTCAGGAAATTTCGCTTCCCACAGTCTAGCCACCCCACCCTCACCACCCCTCACCCAACCCCCTGCACATTTTCCAGAACACGCACCTGGATTGAGGTGGTCCTAATATCGAATTACCAATAATAATAATAATAATAATAATAATAATCATGATGATTTTTGGGTACAGTTTGATCGTGTATTTTATTCTTCCACTTTGTCTTAAACTTTTCATAAATAAATATAAATTGGTTAAATGATGGTGTATTTTTTTTTTTTTTAGTGTACAGCTGACACTGCCGACAGTCTTAACAGACGGACGCTGTTTTGGGGGTCAACATTTTGTCACGGACATTTAAACAGCAATCAGTGAACACTGCAGACGTTATTCACGCAGTCTTGTTACTGCAGTCCTGTCATGACAAGGATTTTAATACATGCTTCTAACATGTCGGTTTACAATCGGTTGACTGACGATTAGTAGCGCCATCTTATCTCTGCTGGTCTGGTTACAGAAGACGTAAACAGTTTAATAATGGTTCATTTCTCGTTTTACTACTATGACAATTCATACCTTTGAAACCTTACTGTATGTTCTGGTATGGAATAAATTACATATTCATTAGGGGTCGTCCATATAGTACGTACGACATTGAGGGGGGGGGTCCAGTCCAATGCGTACACTGTGCGTACACGGGAGAGGGGGGGGGTCAGGACCAGGGCCGTACCCTCCAGGGGGCAGGGGAGGCAGTTGCCTCCCCCCCCCCCCCAAGAATCTAACTTTTTTCTCCTTTTTTTTGACACCAGAAAATGGCATACACATCTAAGGCTTTAATTTGTATAGTGTTTCATTTGTTTATAAAAAGTAGTGCGCCCCCCCCCCCCCCCCCCCTCCAGGATTTTGATCAGAGTACGACCCCGAGGACAGATGCGTACGTTCGCAAAAACAACAACAAACAAACAAAACATTATATTGTCAATTTGAGTAGAAATGCATGCACGCTTAGGGGAACGAAAAGTGAAAACAACAAGTGCTGTACATGTAATGTCTTTCGATTTTTTTAATTCAACTCAGTGTAACGACTGGTAGCTAGCTACATTTAATATTGTGTGTACGTACTATATGGACGACGCCTTACACCAATTAAAGTAGCCGATGTCCATTATTAGTGAATTGTTACACTTATGAACAGTGAAATAGAACTGGGGCGAGTAGACCAACTACTAAGGCGAGTTAACCAAACATTGGGGCGACTTGGTAACTTTCGGGGGGGGGGGGGGGGGGCGAGTTAGTAGAAGGCGAGTTGACCTTCCCCATTGTATATATATATATATATATATATATATATATATCTATATATATATGTTGTGTCTGTGTGTGTGTCTATATATATTTTACACACACACACACACACACACACACACACACACAGACACACACACAGACAGACAGAGTGGACTCTGTCCAAACCGGCATCTTATCTAAACCGGCATTATGTATAAACGGGCACAGTTTTAAAGTCTCGTTCAGCTACCGTTCATTTATTAGGAAACAAAAAACTCTGTCGACACCGGATGCCTTCTATTCCGGACTTCAGACGCAAATTCAAGAACAAAAGAACGGTTCATGTATACTAAAACGCAAAAGAAACGCAGGTTCTCATTAAATTGGATATAAAATATTAAAAAAACAAAACGAAATGAAGATTTCAACATTTATTTTGGAGCTACACCAATTCGGCACACATTGGTGTTGGAAATGTTTGATTGAATTCCTTTTTGGCTATTGTTTCATGTCATAAAGTAGGGTGGGGGTCCATGTTAAAAATGTGAAAGAGACGACCTGTAGCATTGTCAAAGTCAGTATCGCGTGTGACCACCCTGGGCATTCAAACAGGCAGTGCAACGTCTCCTCATTGAGTTGACAAGCCGTTGAAAGAATGCCTGAGGGAGTGAGTTCCATTCATGGACCAATGCTGCCTCCAGCGCCTGCATATTCTGAGGTTGTCCGCGAGCCTGAAGGCGACGTCCGATTTCATCCCAGACGTGTTCGATAGGCGCCATGTCCGGTGATAAGGCTGGCCACGGCAACGTTGGGATGTTGTGCTGAGCCAGCAACGCCTGTGTTGCTCTGGCAGTGTGCGGCCTGGCATTGTCTTGCTGCAGCAAGCGCACACGTGGGTGAGCGGCAAAGAAGGGAACGACGTGATTGTTGATGACGTCATTTTGGTACACGGCGGCATTAACGCGTTGTCTGAACACATGAAGTTGTGTTCTGTGGTTGAATGAGAACCCACCCCACACCATACACACTACCCCCGCCCCATCGGTCGGCCTGCAGAATGCAGCAGTCGGAGTAACGTTCATGTCGACGTCGCCATACTCGGATTCGGCCATCAGCGTTGGAAAGATTGTAACGGCTCTCATCAGTAAACAGAACTTGTTGCCACTGGCCACGTCGCCATCTTTGATGTTGTTGCGCCCACTGTTGACGTTGTTGGCGGTGCCGAGGGGTCAATATTGGTCCCACATAAGGACGGCGGTTACGGAGTCCTGCTGCCCTCAGACGGCGTCGGACGGTATCGGCGGACACTGGACCACGTGGACCACGCACCTGGTGAGCGGTGTTAGCTGCTGGCAGCATCCGATTCCTAAGGTGGGTCACCCGGATGTACCGGTCTAGGGCTGCGGTTGTCACCCTCGGGCGGCCGGTGCGTGGTCGATCGTTCACAGATCCAGTGATTTGGTGACGTTGAGAAAGGCGTGCGATTGTCGAAACATGACATCCCAATTGTCTGGCTACAGCAGTACGGGTCTGTCCGGCTTGCAACATCCCGATGGCCATCCCTCGCTGGAGTTGCGTCAGTCGCGGCATTTTTAAAATGTGATTCTGTTGTCTGTCACTACTCAAATTGAATTTATGCGATTAAATCCAGGTGTGTAGGCTTTATAAGCATTTCAATGAGTGTGTTTGCACTGGATTCATGATACGGATGATCCAGCACGTGCAAACAACGTGTTTTGAGAATTCGTGACGTCACACAGGTAATGAAATTGACACGCAGGTGGGACTGCGGTGTGGGTGTGTGCCATGTCCTTTAACACAGTTGAGGTTCAATTCCACCAAAGATACTGCTTTACAAAGTGCAATTCTTTCGCATTTTCAGGACCTGCGTTTCTTTTGCGTTTTAGTATAGCAATTAGCTCTGTCTACACCAGCGCGCGATCTTGCCCCTACTGTCTACACCGGCATGCGATCATACGTCTACTGTCTACACCGGCGCGCGATCTTGCCCCTACTGTCTACACCGGCGCGCGATCTTGCCCCTACTGTCTACACCAGCATGCGAGCATACCTCTACTGTCTGCCAGTGGTCACCTTTTAAACAATGACGGCAGTTCCCCAGGTATTAGGACACCACAGAAAGTGTTACGAAATAATCGCGCTTCTTTGAAAGCTTAATAAACAATGAACAACACCTGTAGTAACGGGTGTAGGTAGCCAGATAAATCGTATTATTTGTATGTGTTCATACCTGCATTGCATCATACCGATCTGTCTAAAACAATAAATTCAGATCCCTATTTTATGTGATATTAATCAATAAAATAATGTTATTTATTCTGCTTGTTGTTTTAAATGCGTTCTGATCTGAATACATATTTTTACTACAGTCAAATGCTAATATCCCACTTTCAAAAGTCGGGACTGAACTTTTGTCCTGCTTCTCACAGGTAGGTAGGTAACTATGTTAACGTGCTTATATACCACTTCCTCACCAATCAAGGTACCATTAGAGTAGATGTACAAATGTGATAAGACTAGCGTCCGTTAAGAATCAGCTTCTTTTTTTTCTCTCGAAAAATCATTCTCCGCTGTCTGCATGTTGGCCTACTAACAGAATGCCGGATGCTACGTCACAGATCTGATGCGGGTTAAATCGACTGAGCAGTTGTTTTTTCCCCCAAATGTTTTACAAAAAGTTACTTTATTAATAACTGGGATGGTATTTTTGTTCTTAATACTGTAATCTTTATGTATTTGTTTTATATACTGTGTATTAATAATGTGCCATAAGCGTGGACCTTTAAAAACAACAGTAGCAAACAAAACTAATTGCCGTAAATATTTCATACTGCATAAAAACTAGTGCCAAAATGTAGCAGAATAGTTTCAACCTGTGAAAATGGACATTAAGTTTGGTTAAACTACACCTGTATCATATTTGGATACAGTTACAATAGAGTGAAATAATTAAGAGTCTATGACGTTGAAAAGGAAAAAACACACGTTAAAATAAGAGTGAAAAATAGGTCTACGTCGTAGTCTTTAAA
>NW_024534107.1:0-12500 GCF_016097555.1 Gigantopelta aegis
GTTTTGGGCTTTTTCAAATCAAGTCACAAATTTTTAACAAAATGTCCCTTTTTGCAAATCAGGTCACTATATTGTGGTGTGTTTTGGTATCCTGTTATACCGGATAAGGTTTTTATAATATTTATTATAAAATTGTAATTAATATTTGTATTTTATTTTACTCCTATATAAATAAAATGAGAAAGTTTAAAGAACTATAGTGAGCTAAAGCGCTATACTCTAAGGTACAACTGTATCAATGGTGTAAAAGACACATGTTTGTAACGTATCTTAGTTAATTTGTATAAATGATTCTCAGTTTATGGCTTGTAAATTTGTGTAGCTATGATGTTTTGGTTGCTAGGCAACATTAAAGTAACGTTTAGTAGTAGTATGCTATTTCCGCATTGCCCACTTTCTCAGTATACTCTTGTTTTTAGAAAATTTTTCTCTCCTTCTCTCGTCTTTCTCCTCCTCAGACCATTATAACTGGTTCAGATTTGTATGACAAGAAGACTATAATCATGATGCTTTAGACACATTGAGAGGCGCTATTATTATTAGGTATAATCATGACCTTACACCTATATGGATCCAATAAGTTCTAGAATTTGAAGTAACAGAAGATTCTCAGTGTAACACAATTAAGAGTTAAAATGTCATGTAGCTTGTACATGTAATACAATATAATACTAATGAACCCGTGAGTATAATATTTATCTTAGTATTTAATTTGTCCTTTAAAAATGAAAAAAACTATAGTACCTATACCTTTAGGACCTGCCTCTAACTGCTCAAGAGTTGTTATATGTAGCATCGAATGTTCAGAAGTCTGCTCCTAACAATTAGTTTATAATATTAATTCATTTTTTTGAAATACAGGCATCATTGAGGCAGTGTTAGAAGAATCTAAAACTCAGTTATTGTGGGCGGTCAAGAAATAAACTCGAGGCAAAAACTCTCTGATTTTATTGGCCAAAATGAAAAGACGACCTATTATAGCTAAATTACAAAAGGTAACAAAAAATATGGTGATAAAAGTAAATATATTAAATGGTGTGTGCATTTGTGTTGAAATTAATAATTGTAATAATGTAAGTGGTTTCATATCGTAATTGACCTTGGTTTAGACTTTTTATACTGTTATAGGCCATTACCTAGAAGTAGTGTAAATTTCAAAATCTGACAAATAATAACATGTAATTTTTTACTATTAATAATATTATTTGATCAGAAAACTCACAATATATCACATAGTGCTGGATCTTGAGTCTATCTGTTATGCCTTTCAATAATTCTAAGGCAAATAGTAAAATCTAATATAGAACAAACAATTCCTTAACTACCTTCATATTTTTTTCATTATTAGGATCAGGGTTATGAAATAATATATATTAAGTCAGTCATGAATGAGAAAGTGTCCTATAAAAAAGTCCCACAGATAAACTCTAGGAATACCATAAACCTCCCCCGTGATATTTACTTAATCATACTATCATGTATCATATGGTAAATTTGTTATATACATCGGTAAAAGTTTCTTTGACTTAGCACATATTGTGCTTTTCCCCCACAGTGAAAAAGTTACTAACCACAACACACTTATGGTTACACTACAGATTGGCATACAAAGAAATTCCACTGTATTTTATGCATATTGACTACTCGTATGTGATGTAAAATCATTTTTATGTAGAAATTGGAAGATGCCTTTATGATTAGTGAATGAGTTACCCACATACTCTTAAAAGATCCTTCATAAGTTGGAGACCAAAATAAACAAATGGTCAACTTATATACTGTATATGTTCATAGCTCACACTTAAGACACAGTAATTTTAGTATATGTGGTAATGAATTGCGAAACTGTAGCTCGTGAGTTTTCAGTACTTGTTCTAACAAATTAATTACAGGTAAATTTTTAATTAATACCTACATGGCTTAAAAGGCTCTCAACAATAAATCCTGTGACAATTTTTCTGTCCACAGAAATCACATAACATTAAATGTCACAAGGATCATTTTCTTTTAACCATGGCCATGCATTGTTTGTAGATACTTTAATTATCACACACACTATGTTTTATGTACACTGTAAATGAAAAATATAAAAAATTCCTTCATAAAACAATAATACAAAACATGGCTTATTCAGTTACATAACATTACACAATAACACTGGATGCCATATAAGATGACTTCCCATTGACCTCTTTACTGGTTTAAATACACCTACCACCTACAATATTAGACGATAGATGGTTGACTGTTGGAAATGGATAAGATGAAATTAGTTTATAATGATAAACCATTGATAAGATGTGTACAACGAGCTCAATGTTATGCTAATATTACAACAAGTCTATACAGTAATTGCACCTGTTATTGCTACGGTGCCTGTTATTGTGTGACTGTTCGTCTTCTGACCATCTGGCTGTAAAGCTATTAGCTATCAGTAAGTATATATGCTAACAATACTATGTATGCTGTTATCAATATAAGGCAGACAGAAATATACTGAAAAAATATTTGCAGCTACTATACTATAACTGATTAATAGATCTTCATGAAACCTAACATGCCATAGGATGGAAAAAGAAAAATTGCTCTAAATCTACAACTAAAATCATCCACGTTATATTTTATTATATTAATTATTCAATTTTGTTAAATAGGCGTGGAGAATTATTTTAGTCGATAAGCAAAATTCCAGAATGAAAACTTTTTAACAAAAACTCAAATTAAAAAAGTAGATATTATAGAAAATTGTATATGTACACATATATATTTTGGGTACAAACAACCTTTATATTTACTGTACTGCCTGTGCCAAAAAAAGACACAGATAAAGGACAACCACAGACATAAAGCAAATACTATAACTTTTGCCCATGTAGTGAGTTTGGAAGGGTTAATTATATAACTACCAGGTTGGTGGGGAAGTCACTTTCTTCCCAGCTGTCTTCAGATAATCCTTCGAACTTATCTGAGGGTTTTTCAGTTTTTAGGTGGAGTTACCTTCTTTACAAGGACACCAGTTCCAACTTCCAGTTAAACCAACTATCGCCCCACCAATAACAGCTCCACTGGTATAAGCCACAGCACCCTATGGTGGGGCCAGCGATTAGACCTAAGCGCACCAACCAGAGAGATGCACCTATCCCTGCACTTAAGCCTATACTTTTCCACAAATACCTAATTTTAGAGCTAGCCTTTTGGTAAAGCGATCTAACAAGACTTTTTGTATGATCCAATTGTCCAGACAAACACCCACCACAACTCTGCAATCCAGTCTTCAGTAGCAGCTAAAACATTTCTTTCTGTGTCATCTGAGACTATAACTTCTGTGACATCATTAGGTATTAGTGTTGCTTTTCTTTTACAGTACCAGCCAAAAACAAAACGAATCTTGTCAAAAATCTCCTCAGTAATGATCCTTCAGCACATTCTTTTATAGCTAATTTGAAAGCTTTATTTTGCTTTATAAGAGCAGCTAATATTTGTCTTTTACTGAGGTCACATTGTCAAATTTTGTCAAAAAAAACTGATCTGGTGGTCATAATACTGAGGTCACAATGTCATTTTTCAGCCATAATTGGTAAATGTAGAACAAAAACACCGTTTCCATAAATCTTCATTAAGTCTTCGCCGAAGTTCTGCAAACATTCAGTTATACTTCGATCAACCTTATCTGTCATCTTCAAACAAATGAGTATACGACTAAATCCATCTGTACATTCCCCGTCTAATGCCACTCAAAATGTCGTCTTCACTTACATCTTGGTCAAAGAACCCTCTTGTGTTCATACATAATCACAGTAACGCCTTCAAAGTTTCTTCATGGCGCTCAGCAGAGTTATGTTCTGTAGGAGTTGGACTAGAAGATGTTTTTGCTACCTCTCCTCTGAGCATGTCATTGATAATAGTGGATTTACCAGAACCTGTTTTTTCCTAAAACAAGATTGTGACACTTTTCCCCTCTTTCGGGCAAGATGCCTTGAAGGATTTTTTTCGGTGAGCACGTCGTGGTAGCGGTAGCCATGATAGTCTTTTCGCTGTGGGTACAAGTGGGGAATTCCTTAGTGAAGTCCCTAGCTGGCCACGACCACGGGTGAAACCTTAGGGCAACACAAGAGACTAGGAAGATTAGTCCCTTTTATAATTATTAGAAACAAGACGCAAAGGATAAATAGATCTCTGCTTCAAAATAAAGTAGGTGGTTTCTTCTTAGTACACAAAAATTTGTTGATGGAGATAACTTTGTGACAGTCGTCTGCTTGGTTCAGTTTAGTTGCATTAATCTCAACTAATTATAGTTCTTTATGGAAGCCTGTAAACCTGTTAATTTAGACGACTGTTTTAAGTATCATTTGTCTTGTCGTCAGCAATGTAAATATTCCGTTAATTCTCTTTTGCCACTTATTAAAATAAGAAATTATGAAGTAGAATTGGATGTTGCCTTTGGCTTCTGTAACTGATGGATCATCTTCCTAATGATATCATTATACACTTTCTTACCAAGCGTTATATGAGCAATCTGTCATAATGCTACCTTCTTTACAAGTCATAATGCTACCTTCTTTACAAAGTCATATACTACCTTCTTTACAGAGATACTTTAACGAGGATTTAATAAAGACAGTAGAACACTGTGTATGCCTCCTTTTTTGTATTATTTTATATAAAACTAATTAACATAATGATTCTAGATCTGGAAATAGCTATAATAGATTATATTTGTTTCTTTTTTCTCTGCTACAAAAGTAGTTATATTTTGCTAAAATTAGTGATGGAGTAATGATAATGATAATTGTAATTTGGTTGTTATTACTTACAGATTTAAGTAATTGTATATTGTAATTTGTCTACCTACCCATCTCCAATAAGTAGTTACATTCACTAAATAAATTTACCAACCACAATACTGATAAAATCCACCCTCATTATGATATATCTTAATTATAATATTATTTTCTTGAAATTAATTTTAAAAACATATGTAAATATTAAACATCTATAAAAAATATTGTTTAAATATAACAAAAGATAATATTATAATTATACCAATTAACAAAAGCAATACTTGTAAAAATGAGTAATATGAAAAGTTAAATTCTGACAAATGAGATGACATGTACATCATTTACTACTCTTTATTAAGAAAAACCTATCACTTCATAGTACATATATTATGGTGCTCTGTCTTGATTGTGTCTGTTATGATTTTGCTAATTCTAAAGAAAAGAGTGAGATAAAAAAGATAACACCAGTTTCATTATCTACCTTCATATTTTTTTCATTATTAAGTCAGCTAAATCCTTTCGAACTTAATTCTCTTAATGTGTCCACAAATAACTTGAAAATAGCAGCATCAAGATTGACACGATCTTTTATATGTTCAAGAATTAAGTCAAGACGCTCTTTTGTTGTATCTCTACTTTGTCTATCTTTCACTCTTTTGTCAAGATCTCCGGGAATGATTTCTTTGGAATAGAGTTTTTATAACTAAATCAAAGGCTCCACAGTTGAATCAAGAATAGTAGCAGTACAATGAATTAGAGCTTTACTAGCAACATCAGACTTCAATACTAGAGAACCACAATTTTCATTTGTAAATCAATAATTAAATGTAACTTATTTATATTTTTAATATATAGTAAGATAGCAATGTAATTATTACATTATGTGACTCTTTATTATTTATGCTGATGAATACATATTAAAATATAAACACTTTAAAACAAAAATGAGTGAGCCAAAAAGTACTGAAACTAAGAGGGATCTCTACATAACTAACTAAATATAAACAGTAAAATTTTTCAAATATCACAGTTGATAAATATATTATATTGTACATTTTTCTCATTCATGTCATTTTATTCCTTTTTCTCATATTTTTTAAACAAGTTTACTGAAGCAAATCTGACCGACTAATCTAGCAATCGAATGTATATAGTATATCACAGAATTATTGTTGCTAGTCCTTGAGTTAAATGAGTTTAGAAGCTATACATTTGTTAATTATTGATGATATTTTTTATAATTTGAAATTCAGTAAATCGTTGGGTATCATACTGGATTCCACTTAAGAAGAAATTATTGGTAAATTATTCAGTATATAATTATCATAACACATGGGACTATACTGTTTATGATCGTACTCCCCATTGACACTAACTACTTAATATTCAGTGTTATAATTACTCTGGGTAGAATGAGCTAGAGAGAAATGGTTTGCACCATAGAATTGGAATTGCCTTACAAGTTCACAAAATTTATCAAAACTAATGTTTATAAGAGAGATTTTTGTTTGTAGTTCATAATATTCTGTGGCTACTAATTATTATTATAATTTAATATGTATATACACCTGTTTTCATTGCAGTATTAGAAGATTGCACGTATTGTTCTTGATCACCCGCTTTAATGCGACTACGATATTTTGGTAGTTCATGTCCATCTAAACCAGTGTGACATAAAAACTGAAACAAACAAGGAGAATGTACTTACATGTCACAGCAATATCATCTGCAATTTGTTCAATAGCTGGGCTCCCTTCTGCTGCGTCAATTAAAACACAAAGAAAGGTATCCAAACAAGTTGGAACAATACTGACTTGTTCTGAATATCACCAACTAGTTGCCGACTCTATCTTGAGCAGATTGGCCAGTAGAGCCATCTAAAGAGTCCCCTTCATTGGTGTAGGTGATTAGTTTCTCTTGTTCACATGATAGTATGATTGTGTTCAAGTTTGCCTCTGCTGCTGATATAACAGCTATCAGGTCAACAATATGACGATTGATGGCATTCTTTGCAGCGATTATCAACGTTTTCTTGTCAGCCATGACTGATGATGACACACCTAGACAGCTAATGAGGGCGGGGACAATTGTAGGTAGTTCGTGGTCATAGACTGACTATACGATCTAATGCAAATATGTTGACAACTACCTATAGGTGAACAGCATGGACAGGTAGATAGCCAGCACAAACAGAAAAGATGGACTGTATAAACTGCAATTTGTATACCATTAGATTGGATAAACGTGATATAGCAAGAGGATACGACAATTTGTTTAAGTTGCAAAACATGAGTTGAGGGTTTGTATTGTTGTGAAGTGTCAGCTAACATCATCATATCTAATATTAATATTCTCTATGTCAAGGTTGTTCATGAAAAGTGAAAATGAAAAAAGTGTTGCTCAGGAACTTAAAATCTAATGGAAACATACACTAATAGATTCAAGTGCATATAACTTCTCATAATATTCTGGTCCAGAGTCTACATTTTAAAACTGCCTCACCCTAGGTATTCTAATTTTATTATACAATAATCAAGTTCATTCATAAGCTCAATAATGAGTAAGACACAGCTTCTTCTTAGTTAAACATTTTGTGAACACAATTGAAGTGTGTTCATGATCACTAAATTGATAAGCCAAATGCCATAAAGGAGCTACATTAGCTTAAGTCTAGTCAACTTCCTCTATTTTATTGACTATGCAAAAATAAATCAAAAGATGTAAAGAATCTTGTGATAAATGGCTGAAGTAAGTCAGACTGATAATAAAAATAAATATTTTCCCACACAAATACAATTATTTCACTCACTATACAAACAGTTTTATTTAATACCATTATCTCTGTTTAATGAGGATTGCTAGGAAGGGTTGTAATATGTAGTTAGACAATGTCTTAATCCCAGATAGTAAAAAAAACAAATGTGGTCGAATTATAGTTTGGCATGTAACCTAAATCTAAATAGTGCACGACAAGTCATCAGTCCAGTATTATAATCTGATTTATATTCATTACAGTAGTTGAACTATAGATTCATAAATTTAAAAAATGAGCAAAAACACAGCTTATTTTTTGTTGGTTATAAAAAGGTGGGATCTCTCTCCATTGCATTTATAATCTAAATCATACAGAGACAGATGTAGATTGAAACACCTATAGCCTATTATACTGGTCCAGTGTTTATATATTTATGATTTATACAATTCGACATAATCATGGTTAGTATTAATCTTGTGGTTTAAGGCTACTTAGGTGTTACTGAATTGAAGCAGCACTTATTAGGAACACTTACATGATATAGCACTGTTCTGTGTTGTGTTGTGAAGCTATTGAGTTGGCACAGCTCTATCTCCACAAATTGGGCATCATACAGCATACAATGTCTTGTTTTGTATAGATGGCAACCAGTAAATGGCTAACAAACTTTCTCTCTAGATATCAGACCAAAAAATGGTATTTTATTTTATTTTATAATTATAATTATAGGTTTTATATTCCTCAGTGTGGCTAGTGTTATCTCTTCAATGACTTCCTTTTTTAATATTACTATAATTTCTTTTCTTGTATAGCATCAGGTTTAGAACTCAGCCATAGCTCAAACATCTTAAAAGTTTTAAATCACTTTAGCTTACTAATATTAGTGTCTTGGGATTTAATTTAAAGGAGCTAGTACACCAAGCTTGTACCAGTTAGTACCAATTATGACATGTTAGAGTTGGTTTTTCATCCAGACAACTATCGTCATTTCCTCCATCAGCTATAGGAATATAGTTAGCTCTGAATACATGCACAGATTCTAGGGTTGCTCTATTACTGACATTTTCAATGACGATTCTTGCCATTGGACCTTTGTATTGGTGTGGTGGTGGCACTGACACAATCAGAACAAAAAAAACCACTTATCCTTTGCATTGACTTCTAGTACATCTTTTATTATTAAAAAAGTTTTTACAAACCAATTGCAATGGCATAATAATAACAGAATATTATGTCTTAGCTATATTGCATACATTAATCTTATTATGTCAGATTATAAAATAACATTTCTGCTTCATACTGTGCTTTCTGGATCATTCTTAAAATAGTGATCTTGTTGTACGCTATGTGCTTAACAAAATAAACAAAATACTGTGTATATTAATGCTAAATTAAATTGGTAAAGTTAGGCTCTAAATGTTTAGAAATAAACTTTTGACTTCTTACTGTGTACTCTGGATCAATGCTAAAATGAAATGGATCTTATCACATACTAGAGATAATAAATTCAGCATACTTTTATATTTTTGCCATAATTTTGTCAGCTATGTCAGCTCGACCTAGCTCTTTCAATACTTCCATAAAGGTTGTAAAAATATCAGCATTATGCTTGATACGGTCTTTAAATATCAAGAATCGTTTCACACGACGTTCTTCTTCAGAATCTCTTGTTCTATTGTCTCTCACTCTTCTGTATTCAATCTCAGATAAAATTTCTCTTGCGTTAAGTTTTCTAGCTAAAGCATTAGGATCAATTGTTGATTCAACAATCAGGTCAGCCACATTGAACTAGAGCTTTCTTAGCAGCATCAGAGTTCAATACAGAACACAATCTACACAATATAAAAGAACAGATAAACAAAACTCATTTATATTATATTGGGATATGAGTTTATGTAAAAGACAAAGTTTCAAATAATAGATATCTATATAACTGAACTTTTGATATTAATTATATAACAATAATACTATATAGTATAAGTACTTGCTTTGTCATTCATAAATTCATTTTAAATCTTTTTTATTCCCTTACTTTATATATATTGCTATAGCTAACTAGTTATTTGCTAGTTATTAAAATTATTAAACAAATATTATCATGAAGAAAGTACTAACTCTGCAAATAGCATCAAGTAAACGCATATATATTTTAATGGTTTATTTCTTTTGTCAAGCATGAAAATTCCATGTCAAGTTTTGAAAGTTTTAGCACTTATGAAGTGCTATAGAAGACAAACATGAAAAAACTTGTTGGATAGGCAATTTACTAGTCCTAATACTTTTATTAACACAGAAAAGACTTAACGACCTAAAAACATTGGATAATAAAAATTAGGTGTTTATATAAGATATTTTTTTAAGGCTACAAAGTGTGACAAATAATTTTCTGTAGCCACCTATCTATGCTAGCCATCCATATAACTACATTAAGCCCTTGTTTGATTAATAATGTTATACATAAATTACAAGAACATAAAGTGTTAAGAAGTTACATATGTCTTTATGGCAGGTGTGTTATAAAAGCACAGGCATGTTATGGACCACAAATATATCATGATTTACCAGAAGCTTGTTATGAGGTATATTGTATCATTTTGAGCATGCACAAGAACAACTTATATGATGGATATGCTGACGTTTTTATATCCTATAGAAATACATTGTATGTACTATGACTTCTTGATATAGCTACAGCTAGTAATATCAGTCCTCCATATTAGCCCTTGGCTTTGCCGTGTCTCAAGCTGATTAACATTTTAGGGTCGCAGTCAACTGATATTGCTATTATATACATATGAAGCCCACAGTATATAAAACACATACACATATATATGCTATATATATAGGTATAACCATGGCTTCGAACAGGCCCGAACTCCTTAATCTTTAGCTGCTATGTATAGAGAGTCATATGATATATCTATAGCTTACAAGGAGACAATCATGGCCATAATATAACCTTTTATATCACCTGTACAGGTCTTGTAACTATGACATATGTGTGTGTGTGGCTGTGTGTGTATTAACATACCTGCTTCATTGGAGTATTAGAAGATGGTTGTTGACGACCTGAAACACTACCACAACATATTTAGTATTGCATGCCCATCTATAAAATCAGCGAAATAGAATTAATTTTATTATTAAATAACAAAGATGGCCTACTTATGACACTTACACGATGCAAGCAACATCATCACTACATTGTTTAGTAACTAGCTCCCTTGCTGCTGTGTCAACTCAAACAAAAGAAGGTATCCAAAAAACCTGGTACAATTTCAATCAGAAGCTCTGAATATGACCACTAGTTTCGAGCTCGATCTCGAGCAGATCGGCCAGTTAATCCCTCCAAAAGTGTTCCTTTGAAAGTTGAAGATAATTAACTTCTCTTGTTCACAGGCTAGTATGACTGCCTCCAATTTTGTTTCTGTAACAGTGGTCAGGTTAACGATATGTTGAGTGATAGCACTTTTTTCAGCTTTCCTAAACGTTTTTCTCTATCAGCCATTGACACCACACATAGGTCTGATTTATTTATGGCAGACAACGGAGGGTGTGTTGAGTCATTGCTAAGGTGGCAGGAACAGTGCAACCACTGATCTCCACCCCCTTTAACTTTACATTAACAATTATTAACTACGCTATCTTTAAAATGGTCTTGTGTTGTCTCCAAATTAAATTAGTCGTAATTATGATAAACTCATAAAAGGTTGTTCTGGGCATAAAGATAAAAATAACACCAAATTATCCTGATGGATGGTACAATATATTAATTGTTTTATATTTTAGGTTGATTGTGAACTAATAATGTCATTATATGATATCAGATGATAAGAATTCCATTATTATATGCAGTGAATCTGAAATTCCTCAAAGGATATATGGTTTTATATATTTTCACTAAAACTAGACTGTAATTGATTGGTGTGTGGAAGTTATCATTAAGCTATGTAATCTTTGGTATTCATGTGTAATGGTCACTATGGAATATATAATTCGACCCATCTCAACACATAACAAACATGGCCCATTTCAAAGGAATTCTTTGTCTTGGGTAACAAACTATGTAGTGTCTATATTAACTATAATCAAAACAGTTTATCGATTTTTGAGCATGCATGCATCAAATGGTTCACTTTAGCATCTTGTATTAGATATAAGACTATTGATATATAGAATGTTAATGTTTAACTTTGGCATGTATGACTTCACTCTGTCTATACGATTAATTTTAATATCTTTACTGATTGAAGTACTTTTGGTTATTTGATATCCTTCTAGATCTGAGTGTCTTCACGTAGCATCTTCTAGATAATGTGTTGTTTTTTAAATTGGCACCTGTATTGTTAGATTCATTCATGTTTTTATGACTTTTGGCATCTCTTACTGATTGAGGTACTTTGTTTACTGGCTCTTCTAGATATGAATATGTTTGTCTGTTCAATTAACTCTTTAATATGAGCTTTTTTCTTGTTTAGCTTCTTCTAAGATAGTTGATTACTTTTAACAGTTTCTAGATGTGATTTTTATGTTGTTCATATTGTATGGGTTAATTCTGTGGAAAAGTGAAAATAGAAGCATAGTTGCTATGGGAAAACTTCTCCTATTATTAGTTTATATATACAACCATTTTCTAATAACCATTGGTTAATGTTACAATTTGAGTTGTCAGGACAATTAAAAGATTAGTAAGGGTTTCTAATGAAGACATGTTGAGTACTAGTTATGGAATTCTGTTATACAATATTGAATTAAGTAAATGAGTTCTTCAAAGAACTACTAAAGAAGCTACTAAGTGATATGTTGCATGTGATAACATAAAGAAACGATGAATTATCAGCCTTACGCAGGACTTAAAAAAAGGGGGGCGCACATGTTGACATAGAGTGGTTGTGTATTGTACATATATACATGCAGCATTGTAGAACGACGTGAATGTATTACAGTTTACACCCCTGATCAGA
>NW_024534107.1:17500-50569 GCF_016097555.1 Gigantopelta aegis
GGGGGGGGGGGGGGGGGGGGGGGGGGGGGGGGGGGGGGGGGGGGGGGGGGGGGGGGGGGGGGGGGGGGGGGGGGGGGGGGGGGGGGGGGGGGGGGGGGGGGGGGGGGGGGGGGGGGGGGGGGGGGGGGGGGTGGGGGGGGGGGGGGGGGGGGGGGGGGGGGGGGGGGGGGGGGGGGGGGGGGGGGGGGGGGGGGTGGGGGGGGGGGGGGGGGGGGGGGGGGGGGGGGGGGGGGGGGGGGGGGGGGGGGGGGCGGGGGGGGGGGGGGGGGGGGGGGGGGAGGGGGGGGGGGGGGGGGGGGGGGGGGGGGGGTGGGGGGGGGGGGGGGGGGGGGGGGGGGGGGGGGGGGGGGGGGTGGGGGGGGGGGGGGGGGGGGGGGGGTGGGGGGGGGGGGGGGGGGGGGGGGCAAGACACGTAATGCTGATAATCTCTCTCCCTTTAGAAACTGAACAAAACATGAAGCGGCAATGAAACTCCCCAAAAATGACAGGGTTTTTTGCCAGCAGGAGGTATGGTTGCCTCACGGACAAACACAGGGAGAGACCAAACAATACTTACTACTACAAAATATTGTTGGTGCAAGTGGGGGAAACTTTCGAACAAATTAATTTTAATTGAGAAGAATAGAATAGATAAATTGTTAGTCCTTATAGGTATTGGGGATAGTCGTCACTCAGATCTTTTTCAAGTGGACTAAACTAATGTCCTTCGTTATACTCTATGGACATAAAACAATGTGATGAAAGTGAGAAATTTTTTTCCTAAATTTTTTTTTTTTTTTTTGAAGGGGGGGGGGGCCCCCCCCCCCTGGGGGGTGGAATACTTTTTTTTGTAGAAGCCTTGAAGATTGGGGTAATGGCAGTTGGGTGGGGGGTGGAAGATCTGCAACGAGTAGCTGGACTTCGCTTTCAGAACAATACAGGGAGAAAATTTGAAGTTCATTCTCATCACAAAGAATGTCCATTACCGTCCTCCTATGAGGATCTGGAATTCTCGTTGGAGTTTCAAACTTCGAGCGGGACATGATTGGATACTGCTTGGATTTCTAATATTGGCGTGAGCTGGAAAAGCTATCCTCAGCAATATTAGATAATCATCCTACATACCTCTTGCTCGTAAAACAACAACCCATTCGTATCGACACTGTCACATACAATAAACATAACGCTCATCAATGGGCAAGTCATTATACTCTCTAGGAAGTAAGGCATTACAGAAAAGGAATCATGGTCTATTACAAAATCCTGTAAAAACTGACGTTAGTGCCGAATTTGAGTGCTGGTGATCAGCTTTAAATTCATTGAGAAACGTTCAAAGTTTGGTGTTCGTGTGAAAGGCAGGTATATCAGGGACACGTAGTCGCGAAACAACAAACTACAACCAACAAGATCTTATAATTTCCAGTGATGTTCCTCCCTCGCAGAACAGTTAAGCCACCTGCTACCACTAATGAAGGTTTATCATACGCCTTATACGGGGATATGAAAATACGTTCTCGCACCATGGAAGAACTTTCAGTATAATGTTTCGGGGCATTACAAAGGCGTTGCAGTCCAGTCAATTATAGTCACACAAACAGAATCATCTGAGAGTCTGACATTACGTCATAGATTTGTTAAGTTTTTAGTGAATCTAATGTGAGTGAAACTATTGAGTTAACGAATTTTATTATGGGGAAACTTTTTCTCATAATTGTGTAGAGATCAACTGTTTAGTTTTGATGCCAGACGATTATTTTTATATCCACGTTAATTTTTCAACTTTTAGTTCATGAATTCCATAAAAGGCGACAGTGTATCACATGACATGTGGTAAATATCTGTATATATAGCCATGTGGAGACAGTCAAAAGATTAGCATATTTTTCTATATATATATCCATCCCTACTCTACATCTAAATGTGGCGTTTTGTTCTATTATAAGTTCATAACATCAACATAACTGCTGCATATAACAAGTGTTATGGTCAAGTACCAGACTAATTATTATACTACATATATAGATCACATGTACTGCTAAACTAGATTGTTTATATCCAGGTTCATGCTCACTTAGGTTTTTTCATAGATGCATACAAAGATACATTGAAAATTATTAACAACATATGATTTTTGGCTTACTAATTACTATTATGGACTAGTTCACTGTTCTTAATTTACTTAAACAAACAATCTCTACAGACAGTTAAAGATATGTAGGGAATGTCCTGCTATAACTACCATAGGAACAGCCGCAGACACAGGCCTATCAGCTATTAAGATTCTTGTGTCCAACTAATGAGGGCAAGTTAACAGAATCATCATAACCTCTTTACAATGAACTACATGACCACCAGTATCAATCAGTATATATTAGTTATGAAGACAGTGTGATGTCTAGATTTATGTCATTATCATATCAAACTGATAACGCTTATTTCGACCACAAACTTTTCTGAAGAAAATGCATCCACAGCAGTAATTATCATGAAGACATTGGTCACCACAAGACACTGAGCTATGTTAGCAATTGTCAGTATGTGTTAATCCAAGTGGACATAGGTTCACTCATACACTGTAAAATTAATATTCATTTTAACCAATTGCTTTGTACTTTACAGGTTGTGATTACTATTCAGGGCATGAAATTTATGGTGAATTACTCCTTGTATAATTTGTTGGTAATGTACCTAGTACAACATACCAAAACCCAAATTAGTAGTGGCATTCCCTCAGAATTCTATATTCCATAGTAATCCATCTATGTTAAAACTATAAATTAGTTGTAAAATTGACCCATTAATTTTTACAGTGTATTTGAGAACAGCCTATTTCTCATTCAGGCCACCTTTACCAGTTTTAATTGATTAGTAACCTTCCATATCACAGTATACTGATATAAGAGAACCATTAGGAACTCGTATTGTGTAATAACCTGAAAGAGAAAGATTATTTTTGCTGTTTGATATCAATAAAAAGTAGTTGGAGATGAAGTTAATGAAAAAATGTAGTGTCAAAGTAACATTTAATATTGGGGTCAATGGCATGTGCCATTTTTGACCCACCTTCTTGTGTTATTGATAAGTGCAAGGTTCGTATGAAAGTTGTGTCATGTTGACATATTAATAATGTTAAGTAGACCAAGCTTTGGGGTTATTAAAAGACAGGGGTGAATGTGACATTTACAATGGGTCACATAAAAAGTGATGGGTAGAAAGTACCCAAACTTTTGGTCAAAACAGCTGCAACTCAGGTAACTCATGTCTTGGGTTAAACTAACCCAATGAAAACTACATAGTTAAAGCAACTGTCAAATGTATAGTAGTGATTATAAACCCACACTTATAGTTAAAGTAACATCTGACATGAGTAGTTGAGGTCACAAATTGCTGTTACTTTAACTTCATCCACGGTGGTTACTGTACACTTAGTAGGTTTGTTCTAACATATGGTTGTAGTTATCATAACTAGCAAAATAGGTTGTTACAACTAATATTTGTTAATGTAAATCATTGGTGGTGACATGCTTCTATTTTTTGTGTTCATCATGTAATGTACTTTATTTTGATAGCCACGCTGAAAAAAGGATATGTCTTTTACTAAGGTCTTGTTACTCTACCGTTCACGTAATATGATGTAAGCCCAATTCAAAGTTGCCAATACTAGTGAAACTCCATAACGCATGAAGCCAACTAGGTACATCTACAACCACATTGCTTTTACACCCACTTTACATAGTGGTCGAATCATGGGGCTTCAATTAAAGCTACAAGTAGTTACTAAGTTAGTTACAGGTGAAGTAGTATCTACCTCTTCCTCATAATTTTAGTTATTGCACATGCATAAACTACAAAGACACTTTTGACTTGTTATTGGCTTTTTACATAAGTGAGACCGGTTTTTTGCTTTTGTGATATCTCAATATTGGTGCTTACATCAACTTGATGAGATCTGGGTGAAATGACAAAATGCTATTTAAGTGCATTATTATTCCTATGTCATTTCTGTTTCCTTCACGCCAGTTCATTAATATCTGAATTTATTTGATTATAATGTTATCATGGGTCATAAACTAACTAACCGATGGTTTGACTTATATTTTCTAAAAACACTTATCTAGAAACACTAAACACTAATTGTTTTTTCTCCCCTTTTACCAATTTGTTTTAATAACTAGATTATATTGCTATAATTTGTGTGAAACTACCGACCCTAGTTATATTAACAGTCAGTCAAATGGTAGCTTCACAACTTAGTTACCTTACCCATTTTGTTAAAGTTACCCAGGAGTCCACTTTCACTTCATTACATGTAGGTTACTATAACCATTTGTATTGTAGTTGATACAACCATTGGGGTAGTTTTAATCTTGTTTTTTTTTTTTGCTGGTAGAAAACTCAAAGAGAGCAATAAGTCAAAAATATGTACAAAAGAGGTGAGATTCTTAAATTTTTGTTAGTGAGTTTTGATTCTGTTTGAAAGAGATTGAACAGCTGTGGGGTTTTTGCAGCTGACATTTTTTATTTGATACACCAATTTTTACAAAGAGTTAGAGTCAACCTTTTGTCATCCTTGTAGACAAATCATTCTCTATGTAGAGATTTAATTTTTTAAACTTGATCACATTTGGGGTTATGAGTATATGAGAGCCAAGTGAGATATTTGTAAGATTATTCTGATCCTTACACTAAATACGGAGTGCTGTTTCTATTATAAGTTCATAAAATGGATAGTATGTAGTACATTGTATTACATAGTGTATACTAAATTAACGTACTATGTTCATTTTATTACTGCTAAAATAATTTGTTTTTAACCAATCATGTCACTTAAGTTTCGTGTCTACAAGTACATTGAAAGCATTAACAGCATATGGTTACTGTATTGAAGAAATAATTATAAAGTACAATATTATATGCATAATACACAAGTTATATTACTAGTTTAATATTACACATAATATTATTATACTGATGAGATGATAGATAGGTAAATATATGATGATCAACTACTACGCATGCAAAATATACAATTTCTTGTCCACTTATATACATGTAACCCACCTACTTTGGCCATACATTTGTTCATTACCTTTTTACTTAATACCATATACCTCACTCTGTCAGTTCCTACTAATTATACATAAATATGTCTGCCTGTTCTAAGTCAAAGTTGTTTCTTAATAACTCAAGAAGTTGAATATGCTTTGTAATGTTTAGACTATTACATGAAATAGAGGAAGGTCACAGATGTCAGGTTCAGTCATCTAGTAGTAGAGAAGCAGCCATGTGTACAAACTAAGTACGTTCTATATTAACTAATAATCAAAACAGTATCCGTTTTTGAGCATGCATGCAATCAAAGTAGTGACTATGAATCAGTTTACAACGACCCAACATATATAGTTCTCGACTTGTATGACAACAACTGTGTATTGGTTTTTAATTCAATTTAATAGTGAATTTTAATAGTCCTGCATACCTGAATCGTGTTGTTTAATCATTTCATTATTTGAATATCATGGAAGTAGTTTCACATCTGCCAATTCAAGGTATATCATTAATAACCTCACCCAAATAAGTGTCCATAATGAGACTTTAGTTGCACTCTACTACTAGTTTACAAGTCATTCAAATGTACCTTGGACTTATAGGATGTTGAGCCTATGCACAATAATGATAAAATATTATGCTGGAATATATATACCACATAACATATAGCTTTTTCATGCACTTTGGATTACATGTAATATTATGTCTTTATCAATACAAAGTACAGCTCCTTTCTGCAAGCTGTATTTAAATGATCCAGGGTGTTACATGCAGGTGCTGGGTATGAACAATCAGTATGTTATCAATTACCCTTTACATTTGTAAATATTTACAGTTTGCATTACTATAGCTTATAAAAACTAATTTGAGATAATTAAGTAACCTTGTTTTATATGTGCAGAAGTAAAAAATATTCTTTCTATTTATCTATGTAGTTGCTGCTTATATACATATAGATATAGTGATTCATTATTTTGTAGAGTTTTTTTCGACAAAACTGTTGTATGAAAGCAGTTTAAGTGTCGACAACCATTTTCAAAACAGTAAACAGAGACAAAATTAATATGAGGACAAGGTCCTGTTAAATGCTAAGATACCAAGTTGACTTCAATTACTGCATGTATAATCTCCTTTATGACATTCCCTCATCCCTAGGTTCATTTGTCCCATGAAGACCTGGTTTATTGTATCTGAGGATAAACGGTTGTCTCCAGAATTAAGGTATATATTTAAAATCATGCTAATCTGATTTAAGGCTCTATTTTGTTCATTAATCAGCTGAGTCTGCAAAGAAAGCTCCATTTCTTTGTGGTTAATTTGTTGACACTCATGAGCAACGAGATAGCATAATTCAATTTATTTTTTGCAACCCTCTATTTAAAGAATGAGATTTTCTTACCATCCTCAAATATGTGGTTTACTTTGGGATTATCCAGTTTTTAAGATCTACTTATTTTTTCTTGTGTTCTCTCAATATATATGAGTATGATACATTCCATTAATGTATTCTTGATAATAATTTTGACATCCTTTAAATTTGAGATAATTTGCATTTATTTAATTTAGCTATAGGATCTTGTAGAGATGGTATATGGTTTTAACTTTCGACATCTTGTAAATAATTGATAATTATATAGGATTTATTACTTTGACATATATATGAGTTACTTGATATCTTGTAACTGATTGAGGTACTTGGTTATACTTGACACCTTGTATAGATATTTTGATATTTAATAGGATTTATGATTTACTTTGGCATGTATGAGTTTATTTCAGTATCTTTAGTGTTTTCGGTTTACTTTGGCATCTTGTATAGATATAAGATATTGATATATAGGAATTTAATGTTTACTTTGGCATGTATGACTTACTCTGTCATATACGAGTTAATTCAATATCTTTAAATGATTGAAGTACTTTTGTTATTTTGATATCTTCTAGATATGAGTGTGTCTTTACGTAAGCAATAATGTGTTGTTTTTTAAATTCAAACAGGCACCTGTAGGTGTTAGATTCATTCATGTTTTTTATGACTTTGGCATCTCTTACTGATTGAGGTACTTTGCTTACTGGGCTTCTTCTAGATATGAAATATGTTTGTCATTCAATTAACACTTTAGATATGAGATTTTTTCTTGTTTTAGCTTCTTCTAAAGATAGTTGATTACTTTAACATTTTCTAGATTGATTTATGTTTTCACATTGATATGTTTATTCTGTGGTAAAGTGAAATTAACAGCACAGTTGCTATGAGAACTCTCCTATTATTATTTATATATACAACCATTTTCTTAACCAATTGGTTAAATGTTATACAATTTGAGTTTTGTCAAGACATTAAAGATTAGTAAGGTTTCTAATAAAGACTGTTTGACGTACTAGTAATGTGAATTCTGTTATAAATTATTGTAATTAAGTAAATTGAGTTCTTTAAAGAAGGCTACTAACTACTAACGACGCTACTAAGTGATATGTGTACGTAAAATTAAAGAAACTGATGACTTATCAGGCCTGTACGCAGTGACTTTGAAAAAGGGGGTGCACATGTGACATGAGTCAGGTTATGTACATGTACATGTATACATGCCGCATGTCGAAAGACGTGAATTTAGTACAGTTACACCGTCCCTGATCAGATGCATACTTGCTGATGCATGTCTATTGCTCACAATCCTCTGGAAAACCTTTGCATGACTTTTTCTCTGAGTTAATCTTTGAAAAGGGGGTGTCACGTGCATCCCCTGCGCCCCCCCTGGGTATGAGCCTGCTTTTCGCAAACTATAGTAGTTAATTGGACATAATCGTAATTAACATAGGTAGGCTTTATTATAATTTTTTCTGTTTCAATAAACCAGATCTAATTCCAGACAATTTATATACGATAAGTTCTTAACTATATTATACCCTCACTGTAAATATATCACTAATATACATAATATTATGTTGGTATACACCTCCTTGAAATTTTTATCACTGGATGGGTCCCCGATAGCTAGTCGAGACGTGTGTCAATTGTAATTCCTATTTAATTATTTTACCTTGGCTCGTTGTGGGCGGAGGGATGTGCGTGTATGTTTTAAAAGTTACAGAATTGATCAAAAAAATAGTTAGTACATGTTGGATAAATCCATGATGCTGCTACAGGTGTCCTACTCCTGATTAACAATATTCTCTCCTTCGGGATGTACGTGATAGCCACCTCCACTGTTCAAAACCAGAATGACATTAGCTATAACGAGCTAGAAGATTATGAACACTTTTCCTGATACTATGATCAACATCAAGAGAAGAATGACCTTTCTTGACATGGAAAAGGAAGCAAATACACACAACCAATTGGAAGACGAGAAATTGATACAAACGAACAATATCAAGAGAATGCGAAAATTCCAGACATGGATAAAGAATGTGGCAAGAACAGTTAATGATGATAATTCTCTCTTCCAATTAGCCCTGAAAAACATGAAAAGGACAAATGAAACTCACCAAATGAAAGGGTTTTTTTCAGCAGGCAGGTAATAGATTGCCTCAGGCTAAAAAGGAGAGACAACAACAAATTACTTTACTACTAAATATTAGTTGGTGGCACTGGAGGAAACTTTCGCACATACAATTTTAATGGAGAATGAATAGGAGAAGGTTGTTAGAAAAACGGTCCTTTAAGGTGTGGGTGGATAATTCGATCCTATGGTGCAATCAGATAGTGTACTCAAGTGGAAATAACTAATGGTAGGAGTTATACCTATTCTAATAAAAAGATAAAAAAGGTTACGAAAGTGAGAAGTTTCTAGTTTTTCAGCCTGGTGGAAATTACTAAAAGCCTTGAGATTTGGGGCAATGGCAGTGTGGAAAAGATGCACGAGTAGCTGGTCTTCGCTTTAGAACAAATAAAGGGAGAAAATTTGAAGTTCATTCTTCAGGACGAAGAAATGGGCCATACCGCCCTCCTATAGGATCTGGAATTCTCTTGGGTTCAACTTCGATCTGGAATTGCCTTGGATGCTCTTGGATTTCTAATATTGCGTCGATTGGAAAAAGCTATCCTCAGCAATATTAGATATCCATCACTACATACTCTTGCTCTTAGAACAAACCCATTCGGTATCGGCACTGTCACATACAATAACAAACGTTCACTCAATTGCAAGTCATTATACTCTCTCAGGAAGTAAGCCATTACCAGAAAAGGAATCATGGTCTATTACAAATCATGGAAACTGAAGTAGTGCTGATTTGAGGTGCGTGGATCAGCTTATATTCATTGAGAAAAGTGCAAAGTTTGGTGTTCGTGTGAAAACAGGTATAATCAGACCGGACACGTAGTCGCGAAACAACAACTACAACAACAAGATCTTATAATTTCCAGATTGATGTTCCTCCTCGGCAAGACAGTTGAAGGCCACTGCTACCATCTATGAAGGGTGTTATCAATACGCCTTATACGGGGACTATGAAAATACTTTCTCGAAAACAGGAAGAACATTTCAGTATAATGTTCGTGCACCTTGACAACGGCGTTTGCAGTCAGTCAGATTATAGTCACAAAAACACAGAAATCTGAGAGTCTGAATTAATTCTCATGGATTTGTTAAGTTTTAGTGAAACTATTTGGAGTGAAACTAATTAGTTAATAGAGATTTAGTTAGAGAGAAACTTTTTCATACAATCAGTTTTACGGAGTCCTCCAACTTTTTAGTTTTGTTATAAACGACTTATTTTATGCATCAATTAATTTTTCAATTTTAGTTCAATAATTATTATTTCATAAAAGGTGACATGATAGCCACTTGGCATGTTGTAAATCTGTATATGAGAGCCAGCCAGTGGATAGTCCAAGATTAGCATATTTTCTATCATGTCAACCCTACTCTAGATCTAATATCATGGAGTTCTGCATTTCTATAATACGTTCAGAAAATGCACATACTCCATTGCATATTACTTATAGTGATGTCAAGTACTATAGACCCAATCACTATATTAGTGCGTATTATAGATCACTGCTAAACTAGATTGAATTGTTATATCAATTCAGGTCCACTTAGTTTCATAGATGTCTACAAAAATATATGAAAAAGTATTAACAACATATGTTGTTTTGGATTACTAATTACTATGGATTAGTTCATTGCGCATTTACTTAAACAAACAACTTCTCAGAAAAGACAGGTACATGATATGTAGGACTGTCCAGCTATATATACAACAGCCCTCCACACAACCCTATCAGCTATTAAAATTCTTGTGTCTAACTATGATTTATTAAAAGAATCATCGTATGCATGCTCTTATAAATAACTACTGACCACCAAGTATCAATCAGTATATATTAGTTTCTGAAAACAGTCTGATGTATACTATTTGTCGTATCATATATGCAACCTCACTATTAAAATGTAGTGTCAAAGTAACACCAATATTGGAGTCATGGCGTGTGACCCACCTTCTTGGTTATTGATTATGTTTAAGTGCCAGGTTTGTATGAATTTTTGTACATGTTGACATAATCAAGCTTTGGGGTTATTAAAAAACAGGGGTGACTGTGACATTTTTTAAGAATGGGTTATCAGTAGAAACTCCAAAAAAATATGTAACAAAAAGAGGTGAGATTTCTTAAAGTTTTGTTAGTGAGCTTGAAAGAGATTGACACGGTTGTTCTTCAGCTGACATTTTTTTTTTGATACATGCACCACTTTTTCAACAGCAACATGTTCTTGTTAGTACATGGATAGACAATGTTTGAATATGTAATATGATGCAATGGCACAATGAAGTGCTGATAAAGTCATTTGGTCTGATAATAGTGTCTTTTTCCAAGAACAATCACAAAGTCACTTGATCCTTTTATTTCTCCAAAGTCTGTTTTATAACTTGTAACTGAAAGATGAAAGAAGTTTTTAATAGTTAAACTTTTCCCTATGAAGATTAACATTTTGTAACAGAGAAGTACAGTTTTTTTGACAGAAATAACACCTCAAAAGTAATGAAAAAAGTATTTGGTCTGTCCTCGGTTGTAGGGTAGGGAGCAAATAACAATAACATAAGAGATGTACAAACCTTGCATTTGTTAAGGTTTAATGTAACCCCTATACATGGTTTCATCTTGTGCTTGAGAAGGGAGACTATCAGTAAATTATGCAATGACTTTGATAGATCTGCATTGCAACATCCTGACTCAAAAAGTGTAAGGTAACCAAATATCCCTCACTGTTGTTGGTATATGAATTAATCATAATAATTGGCCAATTGGCTTGACTTATATAGTCTAAAATGACATGGGGTGCGTATGAACTTAGGGAAGTTTACTTGATCTTGATATCTTTTAGGTTTCTTTTTAGAAAATGTTACATCACTTTAATGGAGACTATACACATTGAATCTATTCCTGTTGTATGTCTTACATGTTGTAGATGGTTTTTATAAAGGTTGACAATATTATAATCATGAAATTGGATGTGTGCACATGACCTTAGGGGTGTTTCCTAGATCTTTAAATTTATAATAGCTATTCCTTATTGAAACATCACCCCTCAGTGGACTACATAACATCTCTGTTGTATTGGTGTGTGTTATGATTTTTATAAAGTTTGAGTTAGTTATTATTGTTAAAATTGAATGTGGAGACGTTGACCTTAGGGACATTTACTTGATCTATATAATAGCAATTTTAATAGGAAACGGTCCGTGTCAGTGGAGAATACATAGCATCTCTGTTGTATCATCTGGTGTTATGTCATAAATGCCAGGGAAACCTTTTAAAAGGTTAGAATTACTATGGTTATTACTGCTTGAAAATGATTGTGGGCACATGACCTTACAAGAAATTTATTTAATGTCTGTGATATATAGCAAGGCCATTATGAAACATCACCTTAGCAGAGACTACATGGTGTCTCTGATATATTGTGTAGTACATGTTACATTCTTGTGGATTTGGTCAGAATGCATATAAGAGAAACAGTCTGGCAGCTAACATGAAAGATGTGCTGATATCTAATACTATTTGGAAAAGTCAGCAGCTAGAAAAATAAAGTAAAAGTTATATACATGTATATACATCAGTAGTTTCTCAGGCTGAGCTTGATACAGACTTGGAGCTAGCAAACTTTGGTTGTCTGGGCCATTGATAGGAGGATATTAGTGAGAACACATGGTCTTACAGCAATGGTAGGGTAGGTGCAGGAGAAAGAGGTGTATTACAAAATATTGATGTCAACAGGTCTGTATTGAAGTAGTAATTACTAAGTACAATATTATATGCATAAATACATAAGTTATATTACTAGTTAACATTACAATAATATTATTATACTGAGGATGATAGATAGGTAAATATGTATGATCCACTACTACGCTTTCAAATATCAATTTCTTTGTCCAACTGTATACAAGTAACCACACCTACTTTGGCTATATATTTGTTCAATTACCTTTTTACTTAAATACAAAATACATCAGTCAGTCTATCTTGTCGTTTTTAAAATATTTTTTGTCCTGCATTTTTGGTACATTTGTCTATCTACGTTGTTGTCAAGAACTCTACTTATTGTGTGATTAGACAGTAGTGTACCTGTATGCATTGATTACTGTACATGTAATTAAGTTAGATGTTAATGAGTATTAATTAGAGTATTGAGTTTGAAGCTGTATGTACACAGTTATTATAGATAAGTTCCTTATTGTCAATACAGTAAGCTGTATAAGTTGTGGATTAGTTAACAACCTTCACAGACAATAGTGGAAAATGGCTTTAGCAGCAGCCAACTATTAATTCTTCCTAAGTCCTTAAAAACCATACCAATCCTCTCCTGTGTGCATTCCTTCCTACTAATATATACATAAGTATGTCTGCCTGTTTCTAAGCCAATTTGTTTCTTAATAATCAAGAGTGCTTTGTAATGTTAGACTAGTACACAAAAATAAAGGAAGGTCACAGGTGTCAGGTTCAGCAGTAGTAGTAGCAGCCAATGTGTTGATCAAAAATATGAGAAAGGATGAAATGCAATAATAAACATTCAAATTTGAAAGGTCTATACCTACTTTCTATGTGACCTCTGTCTTTTATTCTCCTACACAATGTTAGCTACATTTAAATTGTAAGTCATCAAATGTAATTTAGTATTTGTTTATATATACAGAGTATAAAAGGAAACTTGAAATGTAACAGCTATAAGGAAAAAAATTCACACACTTCAACCAAAAAATTCAATAATATTATACCAAAAAATTAGAGTCAGCTTTAAAACACTACTGCAAAATGCATATCAATAATAATAAGTATATATGTATATAAAACCAATGTAGTTGACGACTAGATATCTTTATTATAGCAGCTACAGCCAGAACCTTCAGAATGGTTGTTGCAGAATTTCCCAAGTAAACTGCTGGGACAATTACAGACACGACAACTACCAGTAGATGATACAGATTTAGAGAGACTCCATGTTTTGGACAGTGCTGAAATCTTCTTTTTACTTTTCCACTAACAAATGTGAAATACGCATGACTGTAAAATATGTATGTCTTTTACTCACATAACACTTCAAACTCCAATTCTTAATTTTGCAAGTCTTCCTTTGATACCAGGCATAGATACTTAACAATCCTTGACGCTTAGTGTAAAGATCAAAACATGCAGTGGCATCTCCTATTGGATCATTGTCACAGAATGTAGCTGATGCTCTGGGTTTAGCAAGATAGACAAAACTGGCAGATACATCAACTCCAATTTTGAATATAATCTGAAAAAAAAAAATCAAGAAAAGTCTTCAATCATTGATTTTCATCATATAGTAAGCTTACCAAAACTTTTAGATATGCACCTGCAGTTACTGTTACAGTTGGGTCAGCAGCTAAGCTGGTTGTAGCAGAAGGTAATCCAACATTCACTGCAAAAAGTGAGATTGCCAGTGATGGATCCCTCAAAGTACACATTTATTTTAGCCCACAATATGTAGAAAGATATCTTTGTATAGAATACTCTCATCGATAACATAGGATAGGACTTTGAGTATGTGAAAGGAACGATTCCAGGATTGATATAAGTTGAGCCACATATCTTTCCATATCCTGAACAGAGGAATTTTGGGACAAATTTCCCTTAATCATATACTCCAAATCAATGACTTTATAAGTACGACCATATACATATGCTTCAGCAAGCCCCCTAACAAATATTTATGGCCACCAAATGGACTGACTCCTCCAAGCCACCAACAGCTACTTTAGCATGAAGTTTTGATGAGCCAAGGCGATCAGCCCACAAGTATGCTCTGTGATATGGATAGGTTTGTACATCACTTGTCCTACTGGATTGACTGGCAATGAGATTAAACATACTATAGGTGTCATTCCAATTGGTACTTGAGGCTCGTTTTGACCTCGAAATTGCTGTGTTTGTAATATATGAAGAATTTCATGTGCTTCTGAGGTAACTACAAAATTGAGATATGTTTTTATGGCATTATCTAAATCTACATTCTGAAACTTGATAGCAACATTAACGAGAACTTTCATCAGCTTTTTCTCTATGGAGCCTTTTCCATGTCTTCAGGACTGTCAGAGAAGTAAATCGATTGTTTGAAGGGAAAAAAAAGTAAGCTTTCAACAATTTTAACTACTGGCTCAATATGTGCTGAGTCATTCACTATATGAAAAAAAGCATCTTGGACTACTTCATCACGAGAGACAGTTCTTAGAGCCTCTATAGATGATAGTTGAAGACTAAGATGATTTGGATGACAGAAATGGCAAAAGTAAAGAGATAATCTTCCTTGATCCAGTGTTACCTAGTGCATGGATAATATTTACAACAAAGGAAGAATCACCTTCAATTTGATAAATTTTAACAGCTTTTTTAAGTTCCTTTGACAATGTTTTAAGAACAATGTCTTCTACATTGCTATGACGACCAAGGGTAGCAAAGGTCAAGATTAACTGATTTATATCATCTGAATGTTTCAAATAGTTTTTTTAAGATATTCCACAGTTGAAGGATGAACAGAAGAGAGAAGTGCAATTTGAAGTAGTAAGATCATCGTTCTTCTTCATGTAGAGGATGGTGTAGCATCTCAACCAATGCCTATAAAAACAAGATAGCAATATTGATCATTCTATATACCAGTAGCACATAATGATACCTTCTGTGCTTCAAGACTACCTTCTGAATTCAACAAGTCATAAAGGACTTTTCTTTCTTGACTTGCATTTTGTCCTCTATTAATTGTCTGCATGTAAAAAAAATGATAAAATCATTTTTTTTCTATGTATAGTAACTTGCTTCTTTTAATTTCATGATGACCTGGAAGGATTGCTTTTTTTCCTGGAAGAGGTCCATTTTGTTGCTTCTAAAGTCATTTAAACGTCTCCAGTTCATCAATAATTTTGCTACTGTTAACAAACATTCAATGATGAAACAAAAATGTTAATAAACTTGCATGTTTTTCTTGATTCAGTATCTCGTGTTATCCTTTTTATAGTTTCCATCAATCGATGGCAACATCTTGTACAATTCTTTCATGTCCATTTTATCTTCCATTGCTGTAATAATTATATAAATTGCTATGATATATATACAAAAGACAGCATCTCTAATCTATACCCTGGTCATTCTTGGCTATAATGTCATCAGTAACGCCTTTAGATTTTAAACTGCGAACAAGGCGAGACTTTTTTTAATAGAAGGATGCAAGTTTTTTTCACAGTAGGAAAGGATGAGTTTATATTCAGATGTGGCTTTCAAAGATGGCACATCATGCACCAAATCTTCTTTGTCTTCATCTTCATCTGGTTTACCAGGACGTTTCACATCAATTGTACTTTTCCTGTAGAAAAATAAATTCTTTTGTTCTCGTCAATTTCTATTTTGTCTTCTTGATGGAAGTGTAGCGATTTCTTTGAAGTTTTAGAGTTTCCAGCATATTCAATGATGTCACCGTCATCTACTGTTCTCTTCTGTATCTGTCGACTATTTTCTGATATATCTGTGAAAATAATATAGAAGAGATGACAAACAAATACAATGATACATATTTACCTATAATGGGAGGATGGAATGATTGTGAATCTCCCTCACGTTCATCTGGTGTTTCTCTAAGTTTGCTTGAAATGCTGATGCTATAGCCTTTTTAAAATTAACAATTTCTCTATCCTCATTTTTTGGATAAAACACTCCCAGTATCTTACCAGTAGTACTTTGTGCAAAACAAAACCACTTACTCATATCAATACCATATGTGTGAGTCTCATCATCACTGTCACTAATGCTAGGTAAATAATTTGTAATGGTCTAAATTATAACATACCCATAACCTGATCCATTTTCATCTGTGACATTGGTTACCATAGCAACAACATTAGATACACTAAAACAATATAATGTTGAGTAATTGCTTCTAAATAATCCAACTAAACAGAGAGACCAGTGTTATTGCACATTATTATGGTGGATAGTTTTAGTACTTGAATCGCAGATAATCTTTACATTAGCAGAGATAAGTGCTCCCCTCTCCATTACCGTGTTCTACTTTGACAGAGTAGTCATATGCACACAGATTATTGTCCTATAAAAGAGGTAGTACAAATAACAATAACGCTAAGAGATATACAAACCTTGCATTTGTTAGTTTTAATGTAACCACTATACATGTTGTCATCTTGTGCTTGAGAGAGGAGGACAATCAGCAAATTAAGTGCAATGACTTTGAATAGAATCTGCATTGCAAACATCCTGACTCAAAAAGTGTAAGGTAACAAATATACCTCACTAGTTGATATATGAATCAATCACTAGATAATAATATTGGACAATTAGCTGACTTATATAGTCTGAAATGACATGGGGGCGTATGAACTTAGGGAAGTTTACTTGATCTTGATAGCTTTTAGTTTCTTTTTAGAAAATGTTACATCACTTTAATGGAGACTATACACATTGAGTCTATTTCCTGTTGTATGTTGTTTACATGTTGTAGATGGTTTTTATAAAGGTTGACTATTATAATCATGAAATTGGATGTGGGCACATGACCTTAGGGGTGTTTCCTAGATCTTTAAATTTCTATTCCTTATTGAAAACATCACCTCAGTGGGACTACATAACATCTCTGTTGTATTGGTGTGTGTTATGATTTTTATAATGTTTGAGTTAGTTATTATTGTTAAAATTGAATGTGGAGACGTGACCTTAGGGACATTTTACTTGATCTATATAAATAGCAATTTAATAGGAAACGGTCGTGTCAGTAGAGAATTCATAGCATCTCTGTTGTATTGTCTGGTGTTATGTCATAGATGGCAGGGAAACCTTTTAAAAGGTAGAATTACTATGGTTATTACTGCTTGAAAATGATTGTGGGCACATGACCTTACAGGAAATTTATTTAATGTCTGTGACATATAGCAAGGCCATTATGAAACATCACCTTAGCAGAGACTACATGGTGTCTCTGATATATTGTGTAGTACATGTTACATTCTTGTAGATTTGGTCAGAATGCATATAGGAGAGAAACAGTCTGGCAGCTAACATGAAAGATGTGCTGATATCTAATACTATTTGGAAAAGTCAGCAGCTAGAAAATAAAGTAAAAAATTATATACATGTATATACATCAGTAGTTTATCAGGCTGAGCTTGATACAGGCTTGGAGCTAGCAATTTTGGTTTGTCTGGCCATTGATAGGAGGATATTTGTTGAGCACATGGTATTACAGCAATGGTAAGAGGTAGGTGCAGGGAGGAAGAGGTGTATTACAAAAATAACGATGTCAACAGGTCTGTATTGAAGTAGTAATTACTAAGTACAATATTATATGCATAAATACACAAGTTATATTACTAGTTAACATTACAATAATATTATTATACTGAGGACGATAGATAGGTAAATATGTATGATCCACTACTACACTTTCAAATATCAATTTCTTTGTCCAACTGTATAAGTAACCACACCTACTTTGGCTATACATTTTGTTCGATTACCTTTTTACTTAATTACAAAATACATCACTCAGTCTGTCTTATGGTTTTTAAAATATTTTTTGTCTACATTTTGGTACATTTGTCTATCTATGTTGTTGTCGAGAACTCTACTTATTGTGTGATTAGACAGTAGTGTACCTGTATGCATTGATTACTGTACATGTAATTAAGTTAGATGTTAATGAGTATTAATTAGAGTATTGAGTTTGAAGCTGTATGTACACAGTTATTATAGATAAGTTCCTTATTGTCAATACAGTAGGCTGTATAAGTTGTGGATTAGTTAGACAACCTTCAGACAATAGTGGAAAATGGCTTTAGCAGCAGCCACTATTAATTCAAGTATTAGTCCTTAAAAGCCACACCTCTGTAATCACTCCTCTCCTGTGTGCATTCCTTCCTACTAATATATACATAAGTATGTCTGCCTGTTCTAAGCCCAAATTGTTTCTTAATAACTCAAGAAGTGAAATGTGCTTTGTAATCTTAGACTAGTACACGAAATAGAGGAAGGTCACAGGTGTCAGGTTCAGCAGTAGTAGTAGCAGCCAATGTGTTGATCAAAAATATGAGAAAGGACAAAATGCAACAATAAACATTCAAATTTGAAAGGTCTATACCTACTTTGTATGTGACTTCTGTCTTTATTCTCCTAGACAATGTTAGTTACATTTAAATTGTAAGTCATCAAATGTAATTTAGTATTTGTTACATATACAGAGTATAAAAGGAAAACTTGAAATGTAACAGCCATAAGGAAAAAAAATTCACACACTTCAACCAAAAAATTCAATAATATTATACCAAAAAATGTAGAGTCAGCTTTAAAGCACTACTGCAAAATGCATATCAATAAGTACGACCATATACATATGCTTCAGCAAGCCCCCTAACAAATAATTTATGGCCACCAAATGGACTGACTCCTCGAAAGCCACCAATAGCTATTTTAGCATAAAGTTTTGATGAGCCAGGCAATCAGCCCACAGTATGCTCTGTGATATGTATAGGTTTGTACATCACTTGTCCTACTGGATTGACTGGCAATGAGATTAAACATACTATAGGTGTCATTCCAATTGGTACTTGAGGCTCGTTTTGACCTCCAAATTGCTGTTTGTAATATATGAAGAAGTTCATGTGCTTCTGAGGTAACTACAAAATTGAGATATGTTTTTATGGCATTATCTAAATCTACATTCTGAAACTTGATGGCAACATTAACGAGAACTTTCATCAGCTTTTTTTCTATGGAGCCTTTTCCATGTCTTCAGACTGTCAGAGAAGTAAATCAATTGTTTGAAGCTACTAACTGATATGTGTGATAAATTGAAAAGAAACTGATGACTTATCAGGCCAGTACGCGACTTTTGAAAATGGTAGTGCACATGTGGCGTGAGTCAGGTTGTGTACATGTACATGTACAATTGTACATGTATTCATGCAGCATGTAGAAAGATGTGAATTTAGTACAGTTACACCTCCCTGATCAGATGCATACTTGCTGATGTATACCTATTGCTCAATCATCTGGAAAACCATTGCATGACTTTTACTCATCTGAATTAATCCTTGAAAAGGGGGGTGCACGTGCACCCCCTGCACCCCCCCCCTCGGTACGGGCCTGCTTATTGCTAACTATAATAGTTAATTTACATAATAGTAATTAACATAGGTAGGCTTTCATTATACTTTTTCTGGTACAATAAACCAGATCTATATCGGACAATTTATATTACGATTAAAGTTATTAAACTATATTATAACCTCACCTGTAAATAATATTCACTAATATACATAATATTATGTTGGTATACACCTCTCTGAAATTTTTGTCACTGGATGGGTCCCTATAGATAGTCGAGACGTGTGTCAATTGTAATTCATAATTTTGAATGATAATTATTTAATTGCCTCGTTTGTGGGCGGAAGATCTGCGTGTATGTGCATAAAAGTTACAGAATTGATCAAAAAACTAGTTGGTGCATGTTGGAGAAATTATGATGCTGACAAGTGTACTACTGTTAACAATATTTCTGGGATGTAACGTTATAGCCACTCCTTTTCAAAACCAGAATGACATTGGCTATAACGAGCTAGAAAATTATGGCACTTTTCCTGATACTAATGATCAACATCAAGAGAAGAGTGAATTTCCTGACATGGAAAAGGAAACAATACAAAACCAATTGGAAGACGAAGAAATTGATACAAACGAACAAAATCAAGAGAATGCGAAAATTCCAGACATGGATAAGGAAATGTGGCAAGAACAAGTTAATGATGATAATTCTCTTCCAATTAGAGATGAAAAACATGAAAAGCAAGATCAAACTCAAAATGAAACGGTTTTTTCAGCAGGTATAGGTTGCCTCAGACAAACAGGGAGAGACAAAACAAATTACTTTACTACAAAATATATTGTTGGTGGAACTGGAGGAGGCTTTCGCACAATAAATTTTAATGGAGAAAGAATAGGAGAAGTTGTTAGGTCCTTAAAGGTGTGGGTGGGATAATCGATATGGTGCAATCAGATGTGTTCAAGTGGAAATAACTAATGGTAGGAGTTATACCTATGGAGCTAAATCAGGTTACGAAAGTGAGAAGTTCTATTTCAGCCTGGTGAATTACTTAAAAGCCTTGAGATTTGGGCAATGGCAAGTGTGGAAAAGCTGCACGAGTAGCTGGTCTTCGCTTTAAAACAAATAAAGGGAGAAAATTTGAAGTTCATTCTTCAGGACAAAGAAATGGTCCATACCGCCCTCCTATAGGATCTGGAATTCTCATTGGGTTTCAACTTCGATCTGGAAATGCCTTGGATGCTCTTGGATTTCTAATATTGCGTCGAGTGGAAAAAGCTATCCTCAGCAATATTAGATATCCATCACTACATACTCTTGCTGTTAAAACAAAACCCATTCGTATCGACACTGTCACATACAACAACAAACGCTCATCCATTGCAAGTCATTATATTCTCTCAGGAAGTAAGGCCATTACAGAAACGGAATCATGGTCCATTACAAAATCACTGGAAACTGAAGTTAGTGCCGAATTTGAGGTGAGTGGATCAGGTTTATTCATTGAGACAAGCGCAAAGTTTGGTGTTCGTGTGAAAAACAGGTATATCAGGGACACGTAGTCGTGAAAACAACAACTACAAACAACAAGATCTTATGATTTCCAGATTGATGTTCCTCCTCGCAAGACAGTTTTGAAGCCACTGCTACCATCTATGAAGGTGTTATCAATACGCCTTACACGGGGGACTATGAAATACATCTTGAAACAGGAAGAAACATTTCAGTATAATGTTCGTGGCACTTACAAAGGCGTTGCAGTCAGTCAGATTATAGTCACAAAAACAGAAATCTGAGAGTCTGAATTAATTCTCATAGTGTTGTTAAGTTTTTAGTGAATCTAATTTGAGTGAAACTTTTCAGTTAATAGAGATGTAGTTAGAGGGAAATTTTTTCATAAAAAGTTTTAGAGCTCAACTTTTTAGTTTTGTTGTAGACGATTATTTTTGCAAATCCAAATTAATTTTTCAACTTTTAGTTCATTAATTATTAATTTCATAAAAGGTGACATGATAACCACATGGCATGCTGTAAATCTGTACAGCAAAAAACACAAGATTAAAACTACCCACAATGGTTGTATCAACTACAATACAAATTGGTTATATTAACCTACATGTAATTGAAGTGACACTCCTGGTAACTTTAACTAAATGGGTTAATGTAACTAAGTTGGTTGAAGCTACCATGTTGACTGACTGTTACTATAAACTAGGTTAGGAAGAGTTTAACAACAATATAACATTGTAATCTAGTTATTAAAACAAATTGGTAAAAGGGAGAAAAACAAGTACTCTTAATGTAACTAAGTTGGTTGAAGCTACTATGTTCACTGACTGTTCCTATAACTAGGTTAGGAAGTTTAGCACCAAAATAACAATGTAATTTAGTTATTAAAACAAATTGGTAAAAGGGAGAAAAAACAATATTAGTTTGGTGTTTTAGATAAGTGTTTTAGATAAATTTAAGTCAAACCATCTGTTAGTTTATGACCATGATAAACATTATAATCAATTAAATCAGATATTAATGACTGGCGTGAAGAGACAGAAATGACATAGTCATAATAATGCACTTAAAATAGAATTTTGTCATTTCAACTGTTGTCCTCATTACCAGAATCCCATCAAGTTGATGAGAGCCCAATATTGACTTACCACGAAGCCAAAATTCGGTCTAAATTAATTATGAAAAGCCAACTAGAAGCCAACAGTACTCTTAATGTAACTAAGTCGGTTTGAAGCTACTATGTAGACTGACTGTTACTATAACTAGGTTAGGAAGTTTAACACTAAAATAACAATGTTAATCTAGTTATTAAAACAAATTGGTAAAAGGGAGAAAAAACAATATTAGTTTAGTGTTTTAGATAAGTGTTTTAGATAAATTTAAGTCAAACCATCTGTTAGTTTATGACCATGATAAACATTATAGTCAAATAAATCAGATATTAATGACTGGCGTGAAGAGACAGAAATGACATAGTCATAATAATGCACTTAAAATAGAATTTTGTCATTTCAACAGCTGTCCTCATTACCAGAATCCCATCAAGTTGATGAGAGCCCAATATTGACTTACCACGAAGCCAAAACCTGGTCTAAATTAATTATGAAAAGCCAACTAGAAGCCAACAGTACTCTTAATGTAACTAAGTTGGTTGAAGCTACTATGTAGACTGACTGTTACTATAACTAGGTTAGGAAGTTTAACACCAAAATAACAATGTAATCTAGTTATTAAAACAAATTGGTAAAAGGGAGAAAAACAATATTAGTTTAGTGTTTTAGATAAATTTAAGTCAAACCATCTGTTAGTTTATGACCATGATAAACATTATAGTCAAATAAATCAGATATTAATGACTGGCGTGAAGAGACAGAAAGGACATAGTCATAATAATGCACTTAAAATAGAATTTTGTCATTTCAACTGTTGTCCTCATTACCAGAATCTCATCAAGTTGATGTGAGCCCAATATTGACTTACAACGAAGCCAAATCTGGTCTAAATTAATTGTGAAAAGCCAACTTCTGTCTCTTCTTGTAATTCAGAAAATCCAGTATTTGGTAATGGTGATCTTGATAGGAAATCAGCAGTATTCAATTCTTTTCCAGGAATGGTGTTTAATGTCATATTGGTATCTCATCATCCGGAGATGAAATCTTTGTACTCCTTATAGGTAACTCTTCCAAGTTTTTTGTTGACAGCAAAGGAACTAATGGTTTGTGATCTGTTTCTAGTAAAAACTTGGACCCCAGAAGGTATTGTGACCCTTTAACAAGCCCAAGTCAGTGCTAGTGAGTCTTTTTCTATTTGGGCATATCTCTGTTCACACTCAGTCATAGCTCTTGATACATCAATCATCAATCAGTCCAACTACACCATCACCTTCATTTGAAATTTCCAACATCTTTTGAAAAAGTTCCGATGCTGAGGAAATACCGAATGTAGACGATTAACTTGTAATGTCCAAAGGATGTTATAAACGTTGTGAGTTTGGACAAATCAGGTGACAATTCAATCTGCCAAAATCCTGAATTTGCATCCAATTTTGAGAAGAATTTTGCGTCTTCAATATGAGCTAAGGCATGGTCAACAGAGGGTAGGATGCGTCTCTCTCTCTTGACGTAACGGTTCAACTTGGTCAAGTCAACACAGATTTTCACTTGGTTGTTCGGTTTGGTACAACAACCATTCCTGAACATCAGTCAGTAGGCTCATTGATTTTATATAATCCTTTTCCATCTTTTCTAATCGACATTTAACTTTGGGTAGCAGAGGGATTGGTACCTCTCCTAGGTGCCATAATAGAGTAATGGTTTTGCTTCTTCTTCTAACTCAATCCGTAAATGCCTTTAATAAGTCCTAGTCAGTTAAATAATTCTGAAAATTGGTGCCACTATGTCTTCTTTATTTTTGTCTACAGAGTTGACTTCAGAGATCATGTTCAGTTTCTGAATAATAGGTACTCAGCCAAGGTGTGTTTGCAAACCTTCTACAACATATAAAGTTTCTTTCACTTCATCTTTTCCTTTCTCTAAGGTTGCCTCAAGCATCCATGAACCTTCAACTTCATTCTGTCCTGGTCCAACTAGAGGTGTCCTTAGTATGGTGGAGCGGTCCATCATAGTATAGGTCATATGTAGTTGATGGGATCACGGTAACATCAGCTCCCCTATCTATTTTGAATTTAATCATTCGTTGATTCAGTTTCAGTTTAGTTATCCAATGTTTGGTTATGCTTGTTCCAGTAACAGTTAACTCCCCAAAAACTTCCAGTCACTGTCACTATTTGAGTTCTTAGAGTCACTAGTTTCAACATTATTAACAGTACTACCTACACAAAGGGTGAAAGTGTCCTAGCATTTGGATAGTCTAGCTGGGCAGGATTCTCTTCAGTGGGATGGTTCTTTCCACAACTTGTACAAACTGTCTCTTTGTTGTGGCTGTTGGGCTGGTTTGCTGCTGTTAACCAACCTATGGACAGATCTATTTCTTGTAGAGATTCTCTTTGATCTGTTTTGATAAGCACTGTACTGTCTCTGCTGAGATTTGCTTCTTATTACCTCAACTTCTTTCTTGTCTCCATCTCTTAGCAGTGGTTGCTGCTTCCTTACAGCTTTCGCTCTCTCTAGCCATTCTGGCTGCCTTCTCCAGTGTCAGAGTCTTATCGAGTTGCATCTTCTCGGACAGGAATTGGTTCCTTATCCCCACCACAATTCTGTCTCTAATCAATTCATCATTCAATGTTCCATAATCACATTTTGATGCTAAGTTATACAATGCAGTTATAAATGCATCCACTGGTTCACCTTCTTGTCGTCTCATATTGAATTTGGCTCTCATCATAGATTACGTTTTTCTTCTTCATGAAGTGGTCGTCAAACTTTTTTTCACCACTTCGAACTGCACTCACCCTCATCAGTCAAACGAAAAGACTGGTAAATATCATTTGCATAGTCTCGCGTAGACAGCCCCTCCCTCTCGGGAAGGGTCTGGTCAACTGTAAGTATAGCTCTCGTTTAGAGAACTACCGGAAATCGGTAGTCGATAAGTGGTGTTGAGAGGGAGGAGGGCAAACACCTACTTTAAAATTTGCTGACTCAACAGAAGCACAATGTACCTTTCAGCAGTCTCCTTTGTGTACTGCCCTATGCAAAGTGCCATGAAGTTTACTGGTATAAACCAGTATGTCAGGCAGGCTCCTAAAGAATAAATCTTAGTCTAGTAGCAGCAGCTTGAATTGCAGGTTCTCGATTATCCGTGACAGTTTCGAAGGTCATAACTTATTACAGCTCAATTGATGAAAGCTTTTGGTTATTTGTAAACCTCATGGCGCTTTTGCATAGGGCAGAACAAAGGAGCCTGCTGAACTCGTTTACACTTAAAAAGTACCGAAAAGCTTTAGAGAACTGCTTGCGTATCTGACATTTGTGCTTCTGTTGAGTCAGCAATTTTAAAGTTGGTGTTTGCCCTCCTCCCCTCTTAACACCACTTATCGACTACCGGATTTCCGGTAGTTTTCTGAACGAGAGCTATACTTACAGTTGACTAGACCCTTCCCGAGAGGGAGGGGCTGTCTACGCGAGACTATCATTTGCAGCGTCTCCCATTGAATATATCAAAGTGCTAATTTGGTTCTCTTCTGACTTTCCGCTAAGTTCGGATGATTGTCGAAATCTTTTCAAATTGTCCTGATCCATTTAGGCCAGTCATCTGTGTTGGAGAAGTCGAATGGCTCTGGGGCTGGGATTTGGTACGTGGCTATCGCATCCCACTCCTAGCTGACACCTTGTAAAGTTCGCAACTCAATAAGAATTGGTGTTTAAAACAAAAATGCATATATAATATATATATATACGGTATATATATATACACTAATCAAATCATGAATATTATAATTAAAGTCCAAAGTCCAAGGGATACTACAAATTGAAGCCATGATTCAACTACTATAGTAAAGTTTGTCTAAAAGCCAATGTGGTTGTAGATGCATCTAGTTCGCTTCATGCTTATTGAGTTACACTAGTATTGACCTTGTAGCAACTTTGAATTGGGCTTACATCATATTGATGTAACGTAGTTAAAATGACATCATGCTTTTTTTCAGTGTGGCTATCAAAATAAAGTACATTACATGATGAACTAAAAAAAAGAAGCATGTCACCACCAATGATTACTTTTAACAATATTAGTTATAAAAACCTATTTTGTTAGTTTATGATAACTGTAACATATGTTAGAATCAAACCTACTAAGTGTTACAGTAACCACAGTACATGAAAGTAAAGTAACAGCAATTGTTACCTCAACTACTTATGTCAGATGTTACTTTAACTATAGGTGTGTGTTATAATCACCAGTACATTTGACAGTTGCTTTAATTATTATTTTCATTGTATTATTTTAACCCAAGACATGGGTTACCTGAGTTGTAGATGTTTTGACCCAAAAAGTTGGGTACTTTCTACCCATCACTTTTACTGTGTAAATGTTAGTTGAAGACTAAGATGATTGGATGACAGAAATGGCAAAAGTAAGGATCCTTGATCCAGTGTTACCTAGTACATGGATACATTTACAACGGAAGAAGGATCACTTCGATTTGATAAATTTAACAGCTTTTTAAGTACCTTTGACTTGTTTTAACAACAATGTTTTTCTACATTGCTATGACGACCAAGGATAGCAAAGGTCAGGATTAACTGATTTATATCATCTGAATGTTTCTAATAGTTTTTAAGAATATTCGACAGTTGAAGGATGAATAGAAGAAAGAGAAGTGCAATTTGAAGTAGTAAAATGATACATTCTTCATGTAGAGGATGGTGTAGCATCTCAACCAATGCCTATAAAACAAGATAGCAATATTGATCATTCTATGTACTAGTAGCACCTTTTGTGCTTCAAGACTACCTCTGAATTCAACAAGTCATAAAGGACTTTTCTTTCTTGACTTGCATTTTGTCCTCTATTAATTGTCTGCATGTAAAATAATGATAAAAATCACTTTTTCTATGTATAGTAACTTACTTCTTTTAACTTCATTATGACCTGGGGAAGAATTGTTTTATTCCTGAAAGAGGTCCCATTGTTGTTTCTAAAGTCATTAAACGTCTCCAGTTCATCATTATTTTTTGCTACTGTTAACAAACATTCAATGAAAACAAAAATGATAATAAAATTGCATGTTTTCTTGATTCAGTATCCATGGTATCCTTTTATAGTTTATCATGAATGGCAACACTTGTACAATTCCTTTATGTCCATTTTATCTTCCAGTGCTGTAATAATTATATAATATTGTCATGATATATATACAAAAGACAGCATCTCTAATCTATATCCTGATCATTCTTGCATGGCTATAATGTCATTCCAGTAATGCCTTTAGATTTTTAAACTGTGAAACAGGTGAGACTTTTTTTTTAATAGAAGGATGCAAGTTTTTTTTCACAGTAGAAAGGATGAATTGGTAGTTCAGATGTGGCTTTTAAAGATGGCACACATTGTGCGACAAATCTTCTTTGTCTTCATCTTCGTCTGGTTTACCAGGATGTCTCACATCAATTGTACTTTTGCCTGTAGAAAAATAAAATCTTTTGTTCTCGTCAATTTCTATTTTGTCTTCTTGATGGAAGTGTAGCGATTTCTTTGAAGTTTTAGAGTTTTAGCATATTTAATGATGTCACCCTCATCTACTGTTCTCTTCTGTATCTGTCGACTATTTCTGAATAATATCTGTGAAAATAATATAGAAGAATGACAAACAAATACAATGATACATATTTACCTATTACTGTGAGGCGATGGAATGATTGTGAATCTCCCTCACATTCCTCTGGTGTTTCTCTAAAGTTGGCTTTAAATGCTGCTGCTATGTCCTTCTTAAAATTAACAATTTTCTCTATCCTCAATTTTGGATGGAACACTCCCAGTATCTTACCAGTAGTACTTTGTGCAAAACAAAACCACTTACTCATATCAATACCATATGTGTGAGTCTCATCATCACTGTTACTAAATGCTAGGTAAATAATTTATAATTGTCTAAATTATAACATACCATAACTTGATCCATTTTCATCTGTGATATTGGTTACCATAGCAACAACATTAAGGCAATAAAATGTTGAGTAATTGCAATCCAACTAGGCAGAGAGACCATTGTTATATTGCACACTATTAATGTGAAAGTTTATTACCTGAATCGCAGATAATCTTTACATTAGCAGAGATAAGTAGTCACTCTCCATTACCATGCAAGTTCTACTTTGACAGAGTATTCATATACACACAGGTTATTCTTCTATACAGAGGTAGTGCAAATAACAATATCATTAAGAGATACACAAAACCTTGCATTTGTTAGTTTAATGTAACCACTATACATGTTGTCATCTTGTGCTTGAGAGAGGGGACAATCAGCAAATTAACGTGCAAATGACGTTTTGAATTGAATAGAATCTGCATTGCAAACATCCTGACAGCTTTTATTACACACTTTAATGGAGACTATACGCATTGAGTTGTTGTATGTTGTTACATTTGTAGATGTTTTATAAGGTTGACATGATTATCATGAAATTGGATGTGGGCATATGACCTTAGGGGTTTTTCTAGATCTTTAAACTATAATAGCTATATATTCCTTATTGAAAAACTCACCTAAGTGGGTGTGTTGATTACTGTACATGTAATTAAGGTAGATGTGAATGAGTATTAATTAGAGTATTGAGTTAGAAGCTCATCTTTGTTACTTTAAGTTATATCTATGTTTGTTGTTCTTTCTGCTTTGATCCTTTGTACTTCCAATCAGCTCAATTAAAACTATCGGTCAAAAACGATAGTTTTAATTGACAAAACTTAACCAACAGACTGCGCATCTGTCAATAGGTTATGAACCAGTCTCCAAGTAGTTTTCCATGTACTGAGAATAGAAACTCTACCACCCCTGCCATAAAGTGAAACTATCATAGGACTGCGCTTTTTTAGTTGATATTTCATTGGATGTGTCAACAGCTTTCATTATATGTGTTTTAAAATCATGTTCATAGTTTGCATCAATATTTCAAAAATGCAAGTGTCAAGCTTTATATTTAGTATTAGTAATTAATCTTTATTATGCACAGGTCAAATTGTTGATTGCGGGCTTCTTTACAAAAAGCAATACAGAAAGAAAGATATTGGCATACCATGAGAAGTGTGTTTACATCTGATATGGATAGTTTTGTACATCACTTGTCCTACAATGGCAGTGAGATTAAATACCTATAATTGTTGTTCAAACTGTACTCTGAGGCTTGTTGTTGACCTCTCAACTACAGTCTGTATATCATAAATGAAGAATTTCTGTGTTTTCTCAGGTATCTGCTAAGTGTGAGTTTTTCTTATGGGCTTATTCTATGTACATTTACAAACTTGATGGCTGAATTAGCCAGAACTTTCATCAGCTTTTTCTCTACAGAACGTTTCTGGCATCTTCAGGACATTCAGAGAAATAAATTAATTGCTTTAAGAGGAAAAGTAAACTTTTGAACAATTTTAATACTGGCTTCAGTATGTACAGAGTCATTCACTGAGAGAACAAAAAGCATTTGGAATGAGAGCAATTCTTAGAGTGTGTATAGACAGTAGTTTGAAGACTACATTTGTTGTTGACAGGTAATGACAAAAGTAGATCTTTTTAGATCCAGTGTTTCTTAGTGCATGGATAACTGTACAACAGGATCATCTCTGATTTAATTTATAGTTTTTTTCATGCTCCTTCAACAATGTATTAACAACGTGTCTTCTTTGTTGCTATGACAAACCAAGGGTAGAAAAGGATAAGATTAACTGATTTATATCATTTGAACATTTCAATTTTTTTAAAAAGATATTCCATAATGGAAGGATAAACTGAAGAGAGAAGTGAAATTTGTGTACCACAATGATACATTTTTTCATGTAGTGGTGTTGAAGCATTTCAACCAATGCCTATAAAACAAGATAGTATTCTACATTCCAATTGTACAAACACCTGTAGCACAAAGACCTTCTGTTGTCCTTTTATAGTTTCATTAATTGATGGCACCCATCTTGTACAATTCCTTCATGTCTATTTTGTCTTCCTGTGGTTGTAATAAAATTGACAGATACAAAAGACAGCGTCTTTAATTTCTACCCTGATCATTCTTGGCTATAATGCATCAATAATGCCTTTAGATTTTAAATTGGAAAAGGTGAGACTTTTAAAATAGTAGAACACAAATTTCTTCACAGTAGGAAAAAATGAGTTTGTATTCTGATGTGAGTTTTCAAAAAATGATACATCATGTGACAAATCTTCTTTGCATTCAAGTTCATCTGTTTTTACCTGGATGTTTCACATTAAGTGTATTTTGTCTCTGTAGAAAAAATGACTTTGTTTCTCTCTTCTATTTTCTCTATTTCCATTTTTCGATGGAAGTATAGTAATTTCTTGGAGCTTTAGAATTCCAGCATACTCAATGATGTCACCCTTCTGTACTATTCTCTGTTGTATCTGCATGTTGATTATTACTGAATACTATCATTAAAAATATTATAGAAGAGATATATATACAAACCTACATTCATTGTACATTTGTTCAATTATTTGCTTAAGGTATACACAAATTCATACATCATTCATCTATCATGTAGCTATCTTTTGTCCCATGGTTTAATACATTTTTTTTTAATCTACATTTTTGTGTCATAAATTAAATCTAGCTTAACAAGGCATAGAATATCTGTACTACTAATAAGTAGTAATAACTTATATGTGAATTATTAGTAAAAATTATATAATTAATGTACTGATAAACAAACTGAGCTCTTAAGTGATAAGGTAAAAGGAAAACAGCTGACTCATCATAGATGTGGTTAATTTACACATCAATTAGGCTTCATGATAGTTTTTTTTTCTGGTACAATAAATTATAAAGGTATTTTACTGTCCATTGTGTTTATACCCCTACACTTGTAAACAATGCGTGCTTTATTGTTTCATTTTTAGTTCATATTTCATTGGATGTGCTTTTATTTTTTATATGTATTTTAAACACATGTTGCATTAATTTTTATAAAATGCAAGTATCAAGCTTTGTATTTTAGTTTTATTGATGTTATATTTATATGCACATGTCAAAAAAAATTGCCACACATTCTAATTGAATCACTCACATTGCAAAGAGATTATTTGTTATTGACATGCAATTTTGGTAATTTGACATATGATATTTTATAGTACATGTATATTTGTCTAAAATAATTGTAGTTGTAAAACAGTTAATAGACATTGCTTTAGTGAATGAGCTCATTCTGAGGAAGACTTACTAATTATTATAAAATATTTGTCTATAAACATTTTTATTTGAAATGATTTTTTGTAAATTTGTTATCAACTTTTTATAACTAAATTCAACAAACTAATCTTCTACAATGCTAAATAAGAAAAGGTAATAACTCTGTTTGCTATTTAATTAGCTATGAATCTCAAAGGATTAGTTAGAAGATGCTTCTTAATCGATATCAACCGGATAATTTTCCTTTGTTATAATCATTCATTTTTTCTGCAAGGTTTGCTCTTTTTGTCTAATGGTTCTTCTGATTTGAGAATCCTCATTAAATTTAGAGAATAATCGTTTCTTTGTTTAAAAGCTTTTGACTTGATAGCTTTTTTAACATCACTATCAAAGAAGATCATTTTTTTCTCTCTTAAAGCGCAGATCGCATCGACAAAAGACGAAAAGTATTCCGAATTGAAAATTGCACAATCGTTTTGTTAAAGATTATAAATTGCCGTCACTTGTCACGTTCTCTATACCTTTAGGACTTATTTTATAGGCCAGATTCCGTACATTCTGGGACAACCACCATATTCGGGGAAAGTCGAATATAAAATTAGGTGTGCATCCGTTTTGCACATGGTGTGAAGTTTATAATACGAAATATTTAATTTTACTGAAACTGATATCATTCAAATAAGTAGTCTTCTGCATGATACTTTCCATGTTCACTCCAAAAACACATCCCATTTATTATTTATCCAAGGTACAGCTATCACCGCCTTTGTTGGTAGATGATAATCTGGACATCAGTTTTTTACATTCGGATGTTTCGTATTTTTTTTTTGATCTCCAGGTGTCCAATCTACTATCGATAGCATCTCGTATACCAAGTTGCTAACATTTGTTGCAATTGACATCTTTCAGAGCCCACCCAGTAATAACTGTAGAAAAATTTTAACATCAAAGTCGTTTATGGATAATTACTACCTAGGCCTATAGAAAAGATCATAAAAGTCACCCGTATGGACTATTCAACAATACTTTTAGACGGGTTAGAGACTCTAAATTTGTGTATTGTGAGTTCAACAGCTTTCAGTGTGTATGTCACATTGCCGTTTGAGACAGACACTTGCTATTACTTGGAAGGCTTTGCACAAAACCAGCAATTGTGAAAAAAAATCCTGAAGAGATATAAGTTGAATGCAGGTATTTTCTTAAGTTGTGCTGATCTGCTGATAAATATATTCTTTCTTACTCTTCTCTTTTCCCATTCCTTTAAAGGGGTAAATCACCCAAATTCTGCTTGTTTTATCGTCGGCTATTTTTGGTTATATCGGCTTTGTGCTTCTTGAGATTTGAATTGTTTTTTATATTTCTCTTTAAAACTAGCTCTATTACTTTACCTATTAAATAATTTATTTAGAAAGAACAATATATTTATTGCGTTTAATTGGTACATTCTAAAACGTTTGGTATATTAAAAGTATTGTATTCTATAACTCTGACTCTTTTTAATATTATATAGATATTATTATATATATATTAGGCTACCACCATATCCTGATATAATTTAAGTCTATTCTTTAGATGACAGTAGAATTTGAAGGTAGGGGATTACAGGATATTTGTTTTAATTAGAAGCTCCCTAAGAAGCCATACAGCCATTTGTTTTCTTA
>NW_024534108.1:0-25030 GCF_016097555.1 Gigantopelta aegis
TACCACCATAGACATGAACAATTTTGTCATTTCTCGTGAAATATCAGAGACTTGCCAGTTATGTGTTTTGGCAGAAATCTTGTTTTTATTTTATTTTTAGTCTGTGTTAGAAAGGCTGGATCTGTCTCGTGCACATCAAAGAAGAAAGAAGTAAAACCAGGTTGTTATAACTGAATTCCTTGGACGAAAAGACTTACACACTACTATCAAAATCTTCATCTAGTTGATGTAAAATGCGATAAATTGCAAAGTTTTTGTTATATCTGCTATAGTGGCGGCCCTCTTGGATTATAATGATAGTGATATTTATATATATATATATATATATATATATATATATATATATATATATATATATATATATATATATATATATATATATATCGTTATATATATATCGTTATATATATATATATATATATATATATATACTGACACACAATGAAAACGCAAAAAACAACTATTCACTGCAAATAACGACAAACTATTTATGAATTGATGGATAATGTAATATGACTTTAATGACTGGTATTCATGAGATACATTCACATGGAAACATGGACAGTTATCATCAGTAATCGAGTTGCTTTCGTAATCGAAAAGTTCAACAAACAACCCCCCCCCCCCATCCCCACCCACCCACCCACCCACCCACCCATATCAAGTTCAGGATCTGATGTGTCCACCATTGGACCGTGAGCATGCGTGAAGACGACGGGGAAAGGATTGGCACAAACATCTCAAATAAGCCACAGGAATGTTCCTCCACTCCTCCTGCAACGTCTGTGCAAGCTCAGCGACGTTACGCGGTGGTGGCTGTCGGTGACGTACACGGCGTCCTAAGTCATCCCACATGTGTTCAGTTGGGTTCAAATCCGGTGAAACGGCGGGCCAGTTCATAATGGTGATACCGGGTTGTTGCAGGAATACCTGGGTAATTATTTCAGTATCTGGACGGGCATTGTCTTGTTGAAACAGCTGGGGACCTCCTGGTCATCGGTGACGGCGCAAAAGTGGCTGGAGAACTGGTCTTACAATAACGTCAACATAACGCTGGACTATAAGGGCATCGTGGACAATGATGAGATCACTCCTGAAATCGAAGTTGACTGCCCTCCATACCATCAGACAACCGCCGCCAAACCGATCACGTTCCCTCACACATCTGTCAACGTACCGTTCATGGAGTCTTCTGTACACAATCCTCCGGTAAACGGCTGGTGAATGATTACCATTCTGGAGAGCAAACCGTAGTCTGGCAGCACGATGTCGCGGTGTCATGATGTTCCCGTTGTATGGTCGTCTGCATCTGAGTCCAGCCGTTCTGAGTCGACGGATGACCGTCATCGGATGGATATGCCTTCCATGATGTCCTATCGTGTTGCTTGCTGTCATCGTCGAAATTTTTAACCGGTCACGGAGGTGATGTCGTCGAATCTGCCGATCTTGGCGTGGGGTCGTAACGGGAAGTTGACCAAGTCGAGGTCGATCACGTACACTCCCGGTCTGTTGATTACGTTCAACAAGTCGTTCAATAGTTGATGGATGGAATCTGAAGGTCCTAGCAACTTGACTTTGCGAAGTCTCCCCTTGAACCATGCCCAACGCTCGCTCCATTTGTTCTTCTCCGAGTCGTGGACTTGTTAATGTGACGAGGAATATGACACCGTTACGTGACTTTTATGTGTCCACATACTGGCGTTTTACGTGCATTGCATGCAGCATGATTAAGCATGTAGTGAACGCATTTCACACCATTTTGTGTCTTTCTGCTATTGTATGTATAATATCTTTTTTGCGTTTTCATTGTGTGTCAGTATCTATATATATATATTCTTTATCTTTATCTACAATGTGTCTGTAGTCATCCTAATATTTGTAAACAGCGCAAAGTGATTATAACGTGTGCAGATCTAAAGGTTATAAATGTAGCATGTTATAGTTTACCGGAAGCAAATGGCCTGAGCTTCTAAAGGGACCTAGGTCTGTTGGAGTTTTGGTGAGCGTGCCACCTGCACATAGAGATATTGATAGACACGTTTTCTGGGTATTGTAGTGTTGTATATTGTGGATGATGAATTTTTAACAAAAAGTTATTAAAAGGGCACTTTAAACGGGTGAGGGACTCCTTTGACCCACATGGGATCCGAATGGTATCTTCATCATATTTTCCTATACAGAGATATCGCCTGAGATGTCGTGTGTCACGTGTTCGATTGCCCACCATCGCCTTCATTGGACATCAGCACGAAAATCAGATGAAATGAATTAATGAATGACCCAATAGTCGCTGGTTAAACAATGTATTTAGGTGTTGTACAACCGACTGAATAGTCAACGGTTAAACAATGCATTTAGGCCTTCTTGTGACTGAATAATCATTGGTTAAACAATGTATTTAGGTGTTGTTCAAAGAACCGAATAGTCTTTAAATACACACACCTGTTGTCTTTAAATACACATTCGTTGCTTTTTAAATGAACATAAAACTAAAGACGGGTACATAATTGTGTGGTGATGAGTGTAGGAATGTGAGCCAGGGAGCGAATATATATGGGTGGGGTGCAGTTCGACGTCTCCCCTTCCTGTCCTGAGAAGGGATATGGCTCGGTGACAGAGAGATCGTCTGAGATGCCGTGAGTCGCGTGTTCGATTGGCTAACAGGACCTTAGAAACTAGTCAGAAGAAAGGAAGAAAGGAAATGTTTTATTTAATGCAGGCCGATCAACTTTCCGGAATTTTGAACTTCTGGAATTGATGCCAAATATCCGGAATTTGTTTCAAATTCACTCGAATTTGTTTGTTTTTTAAACAACTAATTCTTATTACATTCTACATTCTTAGAATTGAATATCTTTAGCATTCATTTCAACCTGAACTCCGTTTTGTCTAGTTTTGTGCCATTACCAAGGCCTGTGTCTATTGTCAACAGCCGACCAATGAAAATGTTGAGTAAATGAAGCTATATATGAAAAATTTCTTTCTTATTTTTTTATACTCTAATAGTTTATGTATTCATTTTAAAGATATTTTAAATATCATAGACTTATATTCCTACGGGGCAGGCATCGGTTCTATGGCGATGTATGCAATGTTGCTGCCGTGGATGAAAGCATGAATATATAACAGAAGAATGCTAGATCGTACAAAAACAAAACCAAAAACCGAACCGACAATTGTCTTCTTTCCATTGGCTTTCACATGCAATATTAGACTAAATAATATTTGGCCACCACTAATCTATTATATGACGCATCCATGACATTAATACACCTACCGATATTATTTTATTCAAATAAGTTAAATAATAACGCAATTTTTTTCTCTTTTTTTTCTTTACAATGACTCCCGAAAAGTGTCACTGTAATAGTAATGTAAGCATAATGTAAAATGGCAGCCAGTCTTCATGTGGGTATCAGACGTTTCGTCCCCGAACCAGTTCGCCACAAATCAGTTCGACCCCACTACATGCATATGATGAAATAGTGCATATGTGGCAATGTACCTACATAAAATAACATTGGCCCCAAGTTTGTTTGTCACTGTATTGCTAATATGTAGGTGGGAGTCTTAAACTGTAATGGAATATTTGCTGATAAAGTGTATGTGTGTGTGTGTGTGGGGGGGGGGGGGGGGGGTGAACTTGTTGATGATTTTTGGTGTGTGTAGGTGTTGGGGGTCTTTTTATGAGGAAGTTCCAATTCACATATAAATAATGATATACTCATTTGTATTGTCATTTTGTCAATATATGTGAAACATGACATTTTTCTCACTGTTTAAAATTAATTCTATGAAAATTATGTTTTCGCACACTTTAAAGTACTGTTTTGAAAAGGGTGTTTGCGCACATAAAAATTAAAATATAAGAAAATTCCACAAAAATATTTTCATCAGGTTGGTCGCCCTGTTAACGATACACTGAAAACATTTTATTTACGGTTATATGGCGTCACACATATTGTTAAGGACCACACAGGTATTCCTGGACTACTCTTTTCGATTAGAAGCATGGGATCTTTTATATGCACCATACCACAGACAGGACAGTACATACTACGGCCTTTGTTATACCAGTTGTGGAGGACTGGCTGGAATAAACGAGAAAAAGCCCCCTGCGTATACCGACGGGGATCGATCCCAGACCGACCGCGCATCAAGCGAATGCTTTACCACTGGGCTACGTCCTGCCCCTACTGGAACCTAGACAGTATCCTACGACTAGTGCATTAAAGTCTGTGGTATGTACTGTTCTACCTGTGGGAACGCACATATAAAATACTGCTTATTCCTTTATCGGTAGGAGTAGTTCATGTAGCAAAACCGGTTTCTTCTCTTTGTCTCTGGATCAGATGTCAAAATAACCACATCTTAGGATTCACATAACCGTCGTTTGAAATGAGCCACGGTGTCATTAAACAAAGATTTCTTTCCTAATTAAGCTAATGAAATCAACCAAGGTCACACATCTCCCCCACCCAAACAAAAAGCGTTATATAAGTTTCTGTCTACCCATAACATTACTTATAGGCAATGTGGTTGGTCCAGACCTCATCCCACCCCCACCCCAATCCCCAATATAAAATCCTGGCTACACTAGTGCGAGTTAGTACACTGTTTAGTCCAGGAGGAACGATACATAAACGGGGGTGGCACGCTCTATAGTGAGGAGCAAGCACGTTAAAACTATATTATATATATATAATATTATAGACAAATTTAAAATTAAAGTACACATATCCGCCAGCTCACCCCAATCCCATTTGTTTGTTTTAAGAAATGAAACGTCGGCAATTTTCTTGGAATGTTAACTTGGAATCACCAAGAAATAAAAAAAAATTAAAGACTTAACCTAGTTAAGATATCACCAAATAATAAGATGTTATTTAAATTGTTCCGCCAAATGGTACATTCATATTATTTTTGTATATACAAAATAAATATATGTTAGGAAATAAGGCATTATTTAATTAGTTTAACCTAGTTAAGTGATCACAAAATACAGAGTTATTTAAATGGTGAAAGCTAGTTAAATTTTCACAATAGAATAAGGTGATATTGAAATGGTTTGACCTAGTCAAGTCATTACCAAATAATAAGGCATTATTTAACTACTTAACCATATGTCCGACGCCATATAACCGTAAATAAAATGTGTTGACTGCGTCGTTAAATAAAATATTTCCTTTCTAACTTATTTAACTAGTTTAAGCTAGTTAAGTGATTACCAAATAATAAGGTGTTATTTAAATTATTTAAACTAGTTCAGTAATCACCAAAGAATGAGGTGTTGATTAAATGGTTTGACCTAGTTGAGTTATCACCAAAGAATAATGTTCACTAACATTAAAATCTTTGTCTAGCAGATGTAAAATGCGATAAATTGAAAAATTCTTTCTCTGGCTGCTATAGTGAAGGTCATTCAGGAATTAAATGATGTTGAAATGTCTTAATTAGCTGGTTGTATTTCTAAATGAAGCCCAGGACCACTAAAGTACTGTCACAGACATTACAGTTTTGTACGCGATCTTGAATATTCAAAATCAACAAAGGTGCCAAGTTTGCACCCCTCTGGTCAGCAATGAGCACCTTCAAAATATTAAAATAACACAAAGGACAATGGTAAATTCCGAAATACCAGGTTTAACCAAACGTTACTGTAGAGCAAACATATATATATATATATATGTATGTATGTATGTATGTATGTATTGATGTATGAACATCTATATATTATATGTATGTCGAGGTTGACTGTTACATACATAAATATTAACGCACTGGCACAGGGGATAATTAAATCATTTCTGGCCTCACAAATTGTCCCATGCCGTTGCTGGGACTCGAACCTGTGGCACCGAATCGCCCGCAGATTGGTGGACTAACCATGATGCGCTCTGAGCTATCGAGTCATCCATAAAAAGGATGCTCTTTAACTCGACCACATGCATGGATGGGGCCCACAATCTACGCAAATCTATGTATGTATGTATGTATGTATATATGATGATATTAGCGTAAGTGTTTCTTTGATATCTACTAAAATTGCAATGTTATGATCACTGTATAACACTATTTTTATTTTCAGCAACCAAACCACCAGGAACAAAAGTACCACCGAAACCATGTAATGAAAACATTTACTATTTTTAGTTCTCTACATATATTTAACCGACTAAAATCACATATTAAATTCAGTTTCTTGTTTAGAATATCTGTGTCTACATGAGCATTGTGTCAGCAATCAGCCTTATAAATTTTTGTGGGTAGTGGGTATATTAATGAGAGCTAGGACCAGATTCTATAAGCTAGGGTGCAGTTCACAGTCCCCCTCCCTGCCATGAGGCGGGATGTAACTCAGTTGTAGAGAGATCATCTGAGACGCAATGGGTCGCGTTTCCGATGTTCCTCCATGGCCTTGGAACCTAGCCAGTGTCCCACGACTAATTATTAATGTATGTGGTATGTACCGTCCTGCCTATGGTAATGTACATATAAATTCCACTTTATCGATAGGAGTAGCCCATGTAGTGGAACATGTTTGTTATCTTTCTCCCTCAACAAAATGTTGGAAAAACTATATCTTAGGCTCCACTTATCCGTACCTTAGAATGTACCATGGTGTCATTAAATAAATATTACTTTTCTGTTTTAGCTACGGAAAAGTATCATGACTTACGAAAATTGGTAGTCCCACGACGGGTTACTTTACAAATTCCCAGCAACGATATATAATTAGGGGGAAGTGCACACTCTATAATGGGATATATATATATATATATATATATATATATATATATATATCAAAGTAAATGCTAAATGTTTTAGTCAACAAGTAGGGGGGCATAGGTCTTCCAGATCAACACCCCGCCCCCCCCCCACCTCCACACCCAGTTTATTCTGCCCTACTTTGGCGTCTGTTAAAGAATTCTTTATTCACAACACTCGTTAACCTTTCTTGTGTTTATGATGCAATCAAACAACCTCCACTGTCAAACAATTCTTTATTCACAACACTCGTTAACTTTTCTTGTGTTTATGATGCAATCAAACAACCTCCGCTCTCTTACATTCCTGATAATAAAAAAGAGAGGTGTGAAAAACTTCGGGTGTTGCAGCATAACAACAGGTTATTATAACTGTATTCCTTGTCCCATCAAACTATTTCACTAGCATTAAAATATTGGTCTTCTTGTTGCAAAATGCGATTAATTCAAATTTTCTGCTCGGTCTGTTATAGTGGCAGATATTAGATTTATATTATGTTGCAATTATGTTGCAATACCTTAATAAGATGGATGCAGTTCAAATCTTAGGATTCACATAACAGTAGTTAGAATTAAGCCATGGTGTCATTAAACAAAGTTTTCTTTCCTAATTAAGCTACTGAAATCTACGATGGGTTACGGAAGTCGGTAGTCAGAGTGGTCACCACTAGTGTAGCCAAGAGGGGGAGGGAGAGGCATGGGGGAAGGAGAGGCATGGAGACAGTGCTCCCCTAGTTAATCTCTCTCCCCAAAAAACGTTATATAATTTTCTGTCTCCACATAACTCCTGTTGATCATACAGTTGTTATTGTTTTTAGTCATTATTATTGTTTGAATTTGCGATGAGGCGTATGCAACGCGATGAGCGTCTACGAGCTATTGACATGCTGCAAACGGGCAGAAGTCAACGTGAAGTGGCCAACATCTCCAATGTTTCGAAGTCAGTGATTGGGAGACTATGGAACAGGTACCAACAAACCCAAAATGTTGACGATCGACCCCGTTCAGGTCGTCCCAGGGCAACGACAGGAGTACAGGATTCATTCATCCGTAACCAGGCTCTAAGAAATCTAAGAGGCGTGGTCGGGTCTGGCGACGAAGAAATGAACGGCACGCCAACGTCATAATGTGATTTCATGACAGATTTGGCGGTGGATCGGTTATGGTGTGGGGTGGTATCACTATGACTGACAGAACCCCCTCCATATTGTGCAAGGAAGGGTCACTGGACAGTACTACCGAGCCAACATACTGACACCCTTTGTCGTCCCGTTTGCTAGGCGTGTGGGTCGACGTTTCGTTTTTTCAGGACAACAATGCCCGTGCTCACCGTGCACGAATTGTCAATACTCACCTCCAGCAGCACGACATCTATCGAATGCCATGGCCAGCAATGAGCCCAGACCTTTCCCCCGTTGAACACGTCTGGAACATGATAGGGAGACGTGTGCGTCAACGTCAAAGACCGCTGACCACGTTAGCGGAACTTGGCCATGCGCTGCAAGAGGAGTGGAACAGACTCCCTCAAATGGCCATTGGGAGACTCTTACGCTGTATGCCTCGTCGACTGAATGAAAGTCTGACACATCGTGGCGGTATCACCCACTACTGATAAAAAAACCCGTCAACTTCCAAATTTCACTTCTGACCCCAATCGTCCTTCAAGATCTTTAGTGGTCATAAAACCTACTGTAATACTGAACTACCGGTTGTACTGTTTGCCCAATTAATTCACTATTATCATATAACCATTCCCCACAGGTAATATACTTTACAATTTTGGCAATTGTAAATTCTTATTAGAGTTCCCATACTTTTTTTGAAGAGTATATATACATACATATATGTGACATGATCACCGTATGACATTATTTTCATTTTCAGAAATCCCACAGAAGAAACGAAGAAACCAAGTAATGAAATTCTTTGCAATATTTATTTCTGTTACTATATTTAACTGTCTACAATTGCATATTAAATTCAGTTATTTGTTTAGAATATCAGTGACTGTATCTACAATGTGTCTGCAGTCGTCCCAATATTTGTAAATAGCGAATACCCGATTGTACCAAGAACAGATCGAAACATCTAAAAATGGAATATTATATTTAGCTAGGGAGCTATGTCTGTAGGGGTGTTCGGGGGCGTGTCGACTGGAAATAAAGGTGTTCAGAAACGCGTTTTCTGGGTAATTATCTATGTCTGTAGAGGTGTTCGGGGGCGTGTCGACTGGAAATAAAGGTGTTCAGAAACGCGTTTTCTGGGTATTTATCTATGTCTGTAGAGGTGTTCGGGGGCGTGTCGACTGGAAATAAAGGTGTTCAGAAACGCGTTTTCTGGGTAATTATCTATGTCTGTAGAGGTGTTCGGGGGCGTGTCGACTGGAAATAAAGGTGTTCAGAAACGCGTTTTCTGGGTATTTATCTATGTCTGTAGAGGTGTCCGGGGGCGTGTCGACTGGAAATAAAGGTGTTCAGAAACGCGTTTTCTGGGTATTTATCTATGTCTGTAGAGGTGTTCGGGGGCGTGTCGACTGGAAATAAAGGTGTTCAGAAACGCGTTTTCTGGGTATTTATCTATGTCTGTAGGGGTGTTCGGGGACGTGTCGACTGGAAATAAAGGTGTTCAGAAACGCGTTTTCTGGGTATTTATCTATGTCTGTAGAGGTGTTCGGGGGCGTGTCGACTGGAAATAAAGGTGTTCAGAAACGCGTTTTCTGGGTATTTATCTATGTCTGTAGAGGTGTTCGGGGACGTGTCGACTGGAAATAAAGGTGTTCAGAAACGCGTTTTCTGGGTATTTATCTATGTCTGTAGAGGTGTTCCGGGGCGTGTCGACTGGAAATAAAGGTGTTCAGAAACGCGTTTTCTGGGTATTTATCTATGTCTGTAGAGGTGTTCGGGGGCGTGTCGACTGGAAATAAAGGTGTTCAGAAACGCGTTTTCTGGGTATTTATCTATGTCTGTAGAGGTGTTCGGGGGCGTGTCGACTGGAAATAAAGGTGTTCAGAAACGCGTTTTCTGGGTATTTATCTATGTCTGTAGAGGTGTTCGGGGGCGTGTTGACTGGAAATAAAGGTGTTCAGAAACGCGTTTTCTGGGTATTTATCTATGTCTGTAGAGGTGTTCGGGGACGTGTTGACTGGAAATAAAGGTGTTCAGAAACGCGTTTTCTTGGTATTTATCTATGTCTGTAGAGGTGTTCGGGGGCGTGTCGACTGGAAATAAAGGTGTTCAGAAACGCGTTTTCTGGGTATTTATCTATGTCTGTAGAGGTGTTCGGGGACGTGTCGACTGGAAATAAAGGTGTTCAGAAACGCGTTTTCTGGGTATTTATCTATGTCTGTAGAGGTGTTCGGGGACGTGTCGACTGGAAATAAAGGTGTTCAGAAACGCGTTTTCTGGGTATTTATCTATGTCTGTAGAGGTGTTCGGGGACGTGTCGACTGGAAATAAAGGTGTTCAGAAACGCGTTTTCTGGGTATTTATCTATGTCTGTAGAGGTGTTCGGGGGCGTGTCGACTGGAAATAAAGGTGTTCAGAAACGCGTTTTCTGGGTATTTATCTATGTCTGTAGAGGTGTTCGGGGACGTGTCGACTGGAAATAAAGGTGTTCAGAAACGCGTTTTCTGGGTATTTATCTATGTCTGTAGAGGTGTTCGGGGACGTGTCGACTGGAAATAAAGGTGTTCAGAAACGCGTTTTCTGGGTATTTATCTATGTCTGTAGAGGTGTTCGGGGACGTGTCGACTGGAAATAAAGGTGTTCAGAAACGCGTTTTCTGGGTATTTATCTATGTCTGTAGAGGTGTTCGGGGACGTGTCGACTGGAAATAAAGGTGTTCAGAAACGCGTTTTCTGGGTATTTATCTATGTCTGTAGAGGTGTTCGGGGACGTGTCGACTGGAAATAAAGGTGTTCAGAAACGCGTTTTCTGGGTATTTATCTATGTCTGTAGAGGTGTTCGGGGGCGTGTCGACTGGAAATAAAGGTGTTCAGAAACGCGTTTTCTGGGTATTTATCTATGTCTGTAGAGGTGTTCGGGGACGTGTCGACTGGAAATAAAGGTGTTCAGAAACGCGTTTTCTGGGTATTTATCTATGTCTGTAGAGGTGTTCGGGGACGTGTCGACTGGAAATAAAGGTGTTCAGAAACGCGTTTTCTGGGTATTTATCTATGTCTGTAGAGGTGTTCGGGGACGTGTCGACTGGAAATAAAGGTGTTCAGAAACGCGTTTTCTGGGTATTTATCTATGTCTGTAGAGGTGTTCGGGGACGTGTCGACTGGAAATAAAGGTGTTCAGAAACGCGTTTTCTGGGTATTTATCTATGTCTGTAGAGGTGTTCGGGGGCGTGTCGACTGGAAATAAAGGTGTTCAGAAACGCGTTTTCTGGGTATTTATCTATGTCTGTAGAGGTGTTCGGGGGCGTGTCGACTGGAAATAAAGGTGTTCAGAAACGCGTTTTCTGGGTATTTATCTATGTCTGTAGAGGTGTTCGGGGACGTGTCGACTGGAAATAAAGGTGTTCAGAAACGCGTTTTCTGGGTATTTATCTATGTCTGTAGAGGTGTTCGGGGGCGTGTCGACTGGAAATAAAGGTGTTCAGAAACGCGTTTTCTGGGTATTTATCTATGTCTGTAGAGGTGTTCGGGGACGTGTCGACTGGAAATAAAGGTGTTCAGAAACGCGTTTTCTGGGTATTTATCTATGTCTGTAGAGGTGTTCGGGGACGTGTCGACTGGAAATAAAGGTGTTCAGAAACGCGTTTTCTGGGTATTTATCTATGTCTGTAGAGGTGTTCGGGGGCGTGTCGACTGGAAATAAAGGTGTTCAGAAACGCGTTTTCTGGGTATTTATCTATGTCTGTAGAGGTGTTCGCGGACGTGTCGACTGGAAATAAAGGTGTTCAGAAACGCGTTTTCTGGGTATTTATCTATGTCTGTAGAGGTGTTCGGGGACGTGTCGACTGGAAATAAAGGTGTTCAGAAACGCGTTTTCTGGGTATTTATCTATGTCTGTAGAGGTGTTCGGGGACGTGTCGACTGGAAATAAAGGTGTTCAGAAACGCGTTTTCTTGGTAATTATCTATGTCTGTAGAGGTGTTCGGGGACGTGTCGACTGGAAATAAAGGTGTTCAGAAACGCGTTTTCTGGGTAATTATCTATGTCTGTAGAGGTGTTAGGGGACGTGTCGACTGGAAATAAAGGTGTTCAGAAACGCGTTTTCTGGGTAATTATCTATGTCTGTAGAGGTGTTAGGGGACGTGTCGACTGGAAATAAAGGTGTTCAGAAACGCGTTTTCTGGGTATTTATCTATGTCTGTAGAGGTGTTCGGGGGCGTGTCGACTGGAAATAAAGGTGTTCAGAAACGCGTTTTCTGGGTATTTATCTATGTCTGTAGAGGTGTTCGGGGACGTGTCGACTGGAAATAAAGGTGTTCAGAAACGCGTTTTCTGGATATTTATCTATGTCTGTAGAGGTGTTCGGGGGCGTGTCGACTGGAAATAAAGGTGTTCAGAAACGCGTTTTCTGGGTATTTATCTATGTCTGTAGAGGTGTTCGGGGGCGTGTCGACTGGAAATAAAGGTGTTCAGAAACGCGTTTTCTGGGTATTTATCTATGTCTGTAGAGGTGTTCGGGGGCGTGTCGACTGGAAATAAAGGTGTTCAGAAACGCGTTTTCTGGGTATTTATCTATGTCTGTAGAGGTGTTCGGGGGCGTGTCGACTGGAAATAAAGGTGTTCAGAAACGCGTTTTCTGGGTATTTATCTATGTCTGTAGAGGTGTTCGGGGACGTGTCGACTGGAAATAAAGGTGTTCAGAAACGCGTTGTCTGGGTATTTATCTATGTCTGTAGAGGTGTTCGGGGGCGTGTCGACTGGAAATAAAGGTGTTCAGAAACGCGTTTTCTGGGTATTTATCTATGTCAGTAGGGGTGTTCGGGGACGTGTCGACTGGAAATAAAGGTGTCCAGAAACGCGTTTTCTGGGTATTTATCTATGCCTGTAGAGGTGTTCGGGGACGTGTCGACTGGAAATAAAGCTGTCCAGAAACGCGTTTTCTGGATATTTTAGAGTTGTAGTTTGTGAACGATGAATTTTTTAAACAAACAAGTTATTAAAGCGGCACTTTTAAACAGGTGAGGGGCCCCTTTGACCTCCATGTTGATCCAGTAGTGGCATCTTGATAATATTTTCGTATTTACGAAATAAAATGAAGTTTGACTAGAAACACTCAGGATATAGGCCTAAAGACATTAATATTTTAAACAATGGAATGGGATGAATGAATGTTTAACGACACCCCAGCACGAATAATACATCGGCTATTGGGTGTCAAACTATGGTAATGCAAACAAATAAAGTGATGATCAACATCAATATAAAAATTAAAGATTTAATTAAAAACAGTGTAAAGAACTGTGCAAAAATACAAATATCACAGATAGATACTGACTTTTACTCAAAATTTCAATTGTATCTCGAAGAAAACAAGGGGATTTGTGCTGTATTGGCCATTCTCAAAGAGAATGTTACACCCCTGCACCACGGTGAGGTTACAGCAAGCTCACGGGATATTTTAAACAAGAAAATGTTCTTATTATGGAAAAACATCAACTGTTTTATCAGTCAAATTGTTTGCTTTGAGAAATGCAATTTTGACATATTTTGTTTTCCAAGTAATAAGGTGCTATTCAAAAATGATTTAACCTAGGTAAGTGATCACGAACAAATAAGGTGCTATTCAAAAATGATTTAACCTAGGTAAGTAATCACGAACAAATAAGGTGTTATTCAAAAATGATTTAACCTAGGTAAGCGATCACGAACAAATAAGGTGCTATTTAAAAATGATTTAATCTAGATAAAAGATAACAAAACAATAAGGTGTTATTTAAAAAGTTTAACCTAGATAATTGATCAACAAAGAATAAGATGTTATCAAATGATTTAACCTAGTTGTGTGATAACAAAACAATAAGGTGCTATTTAAATGATTTTTTAAAACCTTGTTAAATGTAGGAATGTCAGCCAGGCCTTGGAGCCTAGCCAATGTCCCATGGCTAGTACGTTAAAGTGTGGTATGTACTGTCTTGCCTATGGAATGTACATATAAAATACCCCTTGCTGCTTTATCAGTCTGAGTAGCCCATGTCATGGAATGCAGGGCCGTACCCTCTGGGGTGGGCGGTGGGAGGATCGCAATTTTTTTTTACTCCAGGAAATAGCATACACATCTCAGGGTTTAATTTGTATAGTGTTTCATTTGTTTATAAAAAGTAGTGGCAACACCCCCCCCCCCCCCACCCCACCCCCCATGGATTTTGATCAGGATACGGCCCTGCAATGGGTATCCTCTCTTTTTCTCTCTCGACCAAATGTCGCAATAACCATGTTATGCATAGCCATAATTTAAAATGTTAAACACATACTCCTTTTCTTTCCCTTCCTGCCCATAAATCCGACCATTATAACGAGCGTCCGTCTCTTTCTTTTTTTTTTTCTTTTTTTCTTTTTTTTTGGTTAGGTTAAATATAATATAAATCAGCGCCTCATATCCCTTCCTACAAAAGGCCTCGACCTCCGTGGTAGTCAGGATTATTTTGGTTACTGAAATCTATCTTGGGTTGCCAAATTTCGAAAATCAGTCCCATAGGAGCCATATATAAAGTGGGATAGGCACACTACAGTGGCAGACACAGGCACCTTTTTAAAAGTTAAATCTTAACTTAGAGCAGATGTCGGTGTTTATAAACAATATCCACTTTTGCTTACTCCTTGATATCAATATACATTTTGCTTTTTATAGTTTTAGGTTGTCACCTCGAGGCGAGAGAAGTCTGGTGCACCTCATTGAGTTATTGTAAGAAGATTGGCGGCAAGATCATGGCCGAATTCTCTTGTCATGTGAAAGACTTTGGGTGTTGCAACCTTAAACTTTAAACATTAAGAAATAAACTTTTAATTTACCGATTACTCATCGTTCGATTTTTATATTTAAAACCAGTGACCCTGGTAAAATAATTTTATCTATTACAGCTTATTTTTACCATTATATTGCACATTACATAAGACCTTTTGCTTAAATTATAAGTTGTGGCAAATTGAAAATGTTCCTGGTGTTTGTAGTAGCTGATAATAAATGTCATGCGAAATAAAGGTAGTATCTCGTAAATAGGGTCAGTGACGTTTGAAATGACAAGTTTCCTGTATAGTAGTGTAACAACAATAGCAATAAGAAGAACAGCAACACCAATTAAAGCTGAAAGAACAGATTGTGAGTTACCAAGGGATTTTTAATTCATCATCTCAAGAACGTCCAAAGGGCCCCTGTATTATCTGAACGTATTTTCAATGTTGTCTTTTTGATAATTTTGGTTGCCAAAGAAGAACTCATTTTTGAAACAACATTTTACTACTGAACATAACATTGATGAACTTATTTGCTATGTTTTCCTCGTTGCTATGGCCATCTTGGTTTTTAAAAAAGGAGCTACATGAAACGAAAAAAAACACGTAAAAAGTAGAACCAGGGTCTGTTGATTCTTGTGTGTGCAAATGAGCTAGGTCACGTGATTACTTCACAACGTCAGCCAATCAGAAGCGGTCACGTGACCTAGCTCATTTCCATATACTGACGCTGAAGCTGCTCTGGTACTACTGTCAAAACAAAGCTTGCCAGTGTCACACAGTGCAGTAATATTTCAACTTTGCTTTATTATTTCCATGTGGACTCGAGGCAGAGTTTATAAGGACTTATTTGGCTAAAACCTAGCTACAGTTTATTTTCATTGTTGCTATGGTAGCCACCTTAATTTGCAAAGACTAGTCAGAAACCTTTTTTAAATGCAAGTTTAAATTCAGCATTGGCCTGAACCTCCTCTGACACTTGTACTTGGTTTATTTATATTGTAAACAGAGTTTTCCTATATATGATTTAAACTAATATAAAAATTACACTCACACACACACACACACACACACACACACACACACACACACACACACACACACACACACACACACACACACACACACAAAAGTACTAACTGGCATATTGCATTTATATTAATATTATTATACTATTTTCTCCTGATTGATTTAAAACATATTTTATTGTTTTTTAAAGAACAAATGGATTAGGCACAAGTTATACAACTTACTAGGCCTTCTCCATAATACATGTTGCGACAGTAATATATTTTTGCAATTTAAATATGAACACAAATAAATATTACTAAAAAAGAGAAAGAAAGAAAGAAAGAAAGAAAGAAAGAAAGAATAAAGGAAACACAAAAAAGACGCAATAAAGTTTTTTGTGTTTGATAATTACACAGCAGGTTTGCTAAAAGAAAACACAAACAAGGCATCGGAATATTTACGCAATGGCTACAAAAATAATAATAGCAATAAAATAAATAAATAGTAATAATTATAAATATCAACACTTTATTTACTAATTAAAGGAAACGTTTTGTTTCATTCATTTAAGAATTGAACGTGAATTTGTTTTAGTTTCATGCTAGTATGAAACGCAAAACCGCTTTACACACTGTATGAATGGCGTAGCGCGTTAGCGCGAAGCCATTCATACTAAAGTGTGTAAAGCGGTTTTGCGTTTCATACTAGCATGAAACTCAAAAATATTCACGTTCAATTCTTATAATTCCAAACACATAACCATGTCATTAATGTAAACCACTTTAAAATAAAAAGTGAACTCTATTTTCCAACTATTTACTATTTTATTAACACGAAATTCATACTCAACATTAGCGGAATCCCTATGGTGGTTTCGGCTTTTTCCGTCAATAGCCGAATGAGAGAATGACAATGTTACAATCATTAATACAATTCATATTAATTTTTTGCATTAAATATCAATACCAACTAGAAACATTTTGAATTCACTGGAAACATATAACGTAAGTAATTTTAATAACTTTTAACCTGTAATAAAAATGTCTGAAGCGATCTATTTTGTATGGTATAATTTATATGTGAAGCGGTTGGTGTATGAATATTTAACTACGAACTGTGGATGGGCGCCATTTTTTTATTACTGTCCAGATTTACCAATTACGACGTTGAAATTATAGTTATAAAATGTTTGAGTGTGTGAAAATTCCATGTGTTGATAGATTTGACATGGAGAAAGTGGTTTCAATATTTCCGGAAATTGATGAAACAGGTGTGTCGCGTGTTTCTGTGTTTACTAGCCTTGTAATTGTGGAAGTGGCAACACAGGATCATGGATGGTTTTGGCATGTGCGACACAAGTATTCGTGACATTTGACAGTGCCATGCTGATGTTTCGTTTTTGGAAAGTGGAACATTCTCTGTTGTAGCTTCGAATTGAAGCTTCGTTCCTGTGTCCCGACATGTACATGATATGCCCAGTTTCAAAACCCGAGTCGTTTAAAGATTGGATCGCAGTGGCTATGTGTTGTGTACGTCATACTACAATGCCGTTGAATGCGCGTTACTGCTAATGGTTGGCATGAACTGACTGAATTTTGTTTTTGAAATCGCTTTTGTAAAAGACCAAATTCCATTGGAATTATACACTTTTTTTGGATTGACAAAATAGATTTTTAGCTGTGGGATTTTGAATTCACTATAAACATGTAACGTAAGTAATTTCAATAATTTTTAACCTTTAATAAAAATGTCTGAAACGACCTATTTTGTATGGTATAATTTATATGTGAAGATTTTTAGATGTTTACAAGTTTGACAGCAGACTATTACTGTTTGATGTCTAAAAATAGAATCTCAAGGAAATTCCTCGGGGATTCCTTTGTTGACATAATTCATAAAGTAGTTCCGGCTATATAGCCAAAAATAGTGCTAAACTGAGATTCATGGTGCTATGAATGCCAGTTTTTATCATCACGTGATACGAATTTGACCAATCCAAGGGTTTATAATAAAGGGATTTTTAGAGATTGGAATTATATACTTATGTACATGAAAAATATTTCTTTATTTTCTTCGTTTAGAGCGCTTTTACCATTTAAAACCAGTTGTAAATATATCGGCTGAAATCTTTGCAATGAATTCCAGGGAGTGCGTCTTTGTCTTTCTCCTGTAAACCCCATGTTGTCACTACAGCTTCTGTATCATGTTCCTCATATGCCGTTGTGTAACGGCCTGAGCGTTATAAAGTTATGTTATGTTCTGGCAGCAATCAGTAGATTAGTGTATTGAGTAGCGCATGATCGTTTTCGATAATTAACTGGTGTCTTACCTTTGAATTGTTAAACCTTCAGACGTAATCGGCGGTAATCATTAAAAGCAGTTATTGAGAGAACCGTTATATATGTCAACTGTCAACATGAATATGGTACATCAACAGAACAGAACTTTATTACACTCAGGCCGTACTGCAACGGTGTAAAGATGAACATACATGTTCGGATTTTGACAAGATGGTTTACAAGAGGATACAAACAATAGGAATACATTTCTTGGTACATAATATATAAATACAAATACAGTGTTCTAGCACAACGAAACAATTGTAGATTTTGGGTGGTAATTTAACATGGTGCGGGTGCAAAGACAAATTCGTGCAGTTTATTTACAGTTAGGTCGTTCTTCCGTCCGAGAGATGTACAGGCGTGTGGTTTTGAGCAATTGTTAATTAATTGCTGAATTTGTGCCAGCTAATTTGGCTAGGTATATGCTTTTACTTTTGTCGTTTCACCGTTCTCTCCCCGGGTTGGAATACGTGGTCTGTTCGAGTGCGTAGGGTGGATGTTCCATCCAGGGAGTCACGGGTGTCACGAGTTAAGCAGCGTATTAATTACTTATCTTAATTATAGATCGTTGGTCCCCCGGATTGGAGTGCATGTCGGTCGAGTGCAGAAGGTCGCTCTTCCCTCCGGGAGACGTACAGGCGGGTGGTTGCGATCATTTTCTAATTTTAGTTTTTAACTTTATGACTGTCAGGAGCCCGATGGGTGTGCTACGGTTTCCCATCCTGCCTGCGATCAGTCGGGTTGGTGGTCCGCGTCGACCGAACGCTGGCAAGGCGGGCAGTACATGGCACTTATAGTTTTGGTTTGGTGGTCTGGGCGAATTGATATACTGCTTTGAAGGTTTTATGTTTTAGATATTTATCAGGGTTAAGTAAAAAGTTAGGTGTAATTGGTTTATTGTGGTTGGCTTCGGTTATTGATTCTATCATTAGTTTTCTCTGGCTGTTGTGTAGCGTGCAATCCAGGAGATAGTGTGTCATGTCTTCCCGGGTGCCACACTCACAGTCAGGGTTTTTATTGGTGAAAGAGCAGCTGTTGAGCTGCGAAGATTTACCTATTCGCAATTTAGTAATTATTTTATTCACATAAGTGTTAAAGTGTTTAGGTCGGATAGAGTTGACTAGTGGTTTGATGTTATAGTGCCATGTATTGGTTGTTAGGTCCCAGTTGGCCTGCCATTGATTAATGTAGTGTTTTCTTGCTTTTGACATTAGTTCTGATATTCCTAAAGGTAGTGCTGTCATTTTGCTAGTGATTGAAAGTGCAGTTTTGGCTCCATAGTCAGCTGTTTCATTGCCAATTATACCTACGTGAGCTGGGACCCATTCGAATACTACTATTAAATTAAGCTGGTTTAGTTTATGAAGTTTATTGTGGATGGCTGCGAGGATATCTGGCCTGGTAGATTTATTAGTTTGAAGTGATTGGATAGAGCTAAGACTATCTGAAAAAATAACGCTTTTAGAGTATTGTTTAGTTTTAATCCAGATTAGGGCTTCATAGATGGCTGTCAATTCTGCTGTATAGACTGATAGGTTATCTGACAGCCTGGCGTATTTAACTAATTTAGAGTGTTTAGATATTTTTTCTTCAACTATTGCGAAGCCAACCCTACCGTTATCGATATGCGTCTACAGTCGTCCCAGGTTTTATAGCAGAGAGAGAAACATCATCATTCTTCTCTTCTGAATGTTGGCGGAAAAACCACCACGTGGGTCAATCCGACCAACCAGCGGTCCAGATCTTCCTCATTTCCCCGAATACACCCGAACCAGCAGGTTATGCCCGAGCGGAGTATCAGGATCTCACGACACTTATTTCTGCAAGTACTGTGATTTGGGCTTGGTCAACATGCAGGGGCGGGGCGTAACCCAGTGGTAAAGCGCTCGCTTGATGCGCAGTTGGTATGGGATCGATCCCTGTCGGTGGGCCCATTGGGCTATTTCTTGTTCCAGCCAGTGCACCACGACTGGTATATCAAAGGCTGTGGTATGTACTATCCTGTCTGTGGATGGTGCATATAAAAGATCCCTTGCTACTAATGAAAAAATGTAGCGGGTTTCATCTCTATGACTGTCAGAAATGACCATATGTTTGACATCCAATAGCCGATGATTAATAAATCAATGAGATCTAGTGGTGTCGTTAAACAAAACAAACTTTTTGTCAACAGGTAGTTGTCTATAATAAATCATCTCCATACAGTTAACAAATATACACGTGCATGTATTTTGTAAATCAAAAACACATCATAATGAAATTTACTTATATTCATTATATGCATTGTATAATATTTTACTTTGTCAGGGTTTTTGTCACAGGGTATGGAAGGTAAATTTATGTACAATAAATGTTTGGAAATTAAAATAATTTTATAATTTTTAGATGGAATTTATAGTAATATAATCACTGTTTGAAGTGTTTCGAAATGTATAAAAAGCAGGCACCAATTCAAATCCAAACTACCTGGTAGGGGCACTTATGGTCTGAATGTTTTTAAGTACCCTCAAATTATTTGATGGCATAAAGCCTCATTGTGTCACAGATAATTATTATTTCAGTCTTGCCCAGTGATGCTGCTGGAGTGATTAAGGCATTGGAGTGGGTTCTTCAGCGAACTGGTCTCACCAACTGGAAATCAAAATGGTGTAAGGAATGGTGTCGTGACAAAACTGACAGATGCTGGAATTCCCTGGCTAATAGGGATCCACTGTTATAACCACATGCTTGAACTGGCACTTAAAGATTCACTGAAAGGCACATACTTTGATACGGTGATTGAAAAATCTGTCCTTCACTCCAGGTCAGTAAAATATGAAAAGGGGTGGAATCTTTCTCAGTGGTAGAGTGTATGCCCAAGTTCTGGGTGTCATAGGATCGAACCTCCTATTGGGCTTTTGCCAATTCCTGCTACTCCCACACGACTGGTAAATCAAAGGTTTTGGTGTGTGCTGTATTGTCTGGGTATAAAGGATCACTTGTTAGCAGTACGGACCAGTCTCGTTAAGACCTACAGGTATGTAACAATTCCATTGTAAACATGCAATTGATAGCTGATGGAAAAATTTCTGAAACTGTAAAAAAAACACCTATGCTTGATTTTGCATGTTGGCGCCATATTCCAGTGTCTTGGCTCCAAATTTAGTTGAAATCGTGACACATCGGATCAAAGCACCAAACTTGGTACAGGTGTTTGTTAGGCCATATAAAAACATTCTTCTGCCTGCAGGTGTCCAACCTAAGACAGATTAGGCTTTTTTCAAGATGGCTGCTACCACCATTATCCGAAATATCAATTTTTTATATCTTTGAAAGTAATTTATTAAAAGAAAAAGACTTAGCGATTGTACCATTATTTCAGGGTAAAACTATATATAATGTACCTGCACCTCACTCCTAGAGGAAGTAGCTCCTCAAATATATCATCATTTCAGCTTATCTTCCAAAAGCTCAGATAATGTCAATAAAGTTTTGATACTAATGGAAAATATTCAAAGCTACCATCAGTTTTGTTTCCTGCACAAGGCATTGATAGTAAACGTTATTGCAACTTACTTCTGAGAGTGGCCCGGTGTAACAGCCCAAAATATACCCCCCGCCAAACTATACCCGGGGTTAAAGTGGGCTAGTCTGTAACCCTATTTTATTTATTACTAACCTGTATACAAAATAAATAAATAAATAATAATAATAAACGCTTTAAAAAAAAAGTAACTATTGTTTACATAAAAATAAAACTATCACAGATCAGTCATTTTTGAAGATATTTCGATATTCTCTAGCCCAAAATATATAAATTATGATGGAAAAAAAACCCTGGACATTGAAATACAGACAGAGAGGTATATTCTGGTCTAGCCTGTTTTATACCCCGGGGTATATTCTGGGCTAGTCCTGTTTATACCCCGGGTATAGTTTGGCGGGGGGGGGGGGGGGGGGGGGGGGGCGGGGGGGGGGGGGGGGGGGGGGGGGTTATATTTTGGGCTATTACACCGGTTTTATGTCTGGTGTATTATGACGGTAAATAATGTATGTCAGACCAGTTTTTGCCGTTCTGTCACTTGCAGCAACATCAGATGGATATTGATACTCAAGTGTCAGCAAATGGAAGTTTGTTTTTCCTTAACGAAACCACTAGTGCACATTGATAAATATTAATAGTTGGCTATTAGATGTCAAATATTTAATAAAATATTGACATATACACTGTAGTCTTTGAGAGGAAACCAGCTACATTTTTCCATTAGTAGCAAGGATTTTTTTTTATTTTTATATGCACCATCCCACAGACAGTATAGCACATATCATGGCCTTTGATATACCAGTCGTGGTGCACTAACTGGAATAAGAAATAGCCCAATGGGCCCACTAGTGTGGATCAGACCTGTCAACCCTTTTGGATTCCGCAGGAAATCCTTATTTTCTAAGTATAAAAACATTCAAGCTACCATGGTTGCATATTGACATTCAGTGTTGCCATAAATAGAACTATCCACTGCGATCGATCCTAGACTGACCGCACATCAGATGAGCACTTTACCATTGGGCTATGTCCCGCCCCTAGCTAATGGAAGGGCCAGTATTAATTTGCCTTCAAACAGTGGGAGCCAACGTATTATCTACAGAGTTGGGGAGGGAGGAGCATTGCTCCCCGTCCTCCTCCACTCTCAGATTCCCATAACACATAATAACATAACTTCCACCCAAAATTAAGCCTCTCACAAATGAAGTAAATAAAACAAAAGTCAATTTCCACTGCATGCTTTAATACAATGTATGTTAACATGTGTAGAAAAACAACACATTTTAAATATGATAAACAATCCAACATTTAAATACATATATTGCTAAAAGAATATATTTTATATTTTATCAAATAAATATAAATTTGCTTTGCCTGTCATGCAAAAGCTAAATGGCTTTAATCAGAAATTTGGGTAAGGAAGCTTTTACATGCCTACACATATCATGGTTAGAAAGAGACTAATGGAGTTTTTCTACTACTCGGCTTTACAATTTTTTGATAACATGGAACCTGAAGATGTTGCAGTTAGAAATGAGGATGGTGGTGGTGGTGGTGATGATGATGACTATAGCAGTACTGATGTTGATTAAAACATTGAAGATAATACTAATGATGACAGTTCTGATAATACACATCTAAAACCAGTTGTTTAAACATGTTTTACTTTAAAATATAGGATTTGGTTACTGTACATGTAAGTTATTTTCAATAACAGGATTTATTCATTTTGGAATAAATATGGTTATTATAGCAACTGCTGTGGTATTGGTCTGGTGAAACCAGTCGTTTAGTAAGCAGTATGGTAGTTTTTTAATTATAAAACAGTATATCTTTCAGCTATCTAGTTTAGAAAAATTAGCCATTGAAGAAAGTCATTGCCAAGAAACAGATAACAATTGTAATCCATTTTCAGAGTTTTTATTGATATATTTATGTGAAAACAAATATTTAAATTATTATTAATCATGGTTTTGTATTAAATTAGGTTGGATGTTCCATTAATTTGAACCTCATTGGAACAAAGGACCCCCCCCCCCCCCCCCCCCCCCCCCACACCCCCAAAAAGAAGAGAAAAAAAGGCGATTCTTCATTTTAGAAATTCCATGTTAAATTATATTGATCGAAATTAACTGATGTGATTAAGAGAAAACGAACCCAACAATTTTAGATGATGTTTCAGTTTAAATTTAAAGTTTGAAGATGGATTAACTTTTTACTTATAAGTATATCAACTTTACGTAAGTAAGTAAAGACAAACGCAACACAATTATTGGAATGTTCCAGTTAATTGTAAGTGGATGCTTGTTTAGATTTTTAGGAAATAAATTACTTCTGTCGGGGGGGTGGGGGTACTGACATAGTATATTTTAAGAAATCATGCCTAAAGTGAAGGCAAAGAATTCGGCAAGAAAGCCAAAACTTAGCCAACAGCCGAGAAAAAACGGCACAGCGGCAACATGGCCTGGGGGTAGTTTGGACAACACAACAGAGGCACTGATAATACCAGAGGTACAGGTGCCTTGTCCGATTGAACCTTCGCCAGGTACAAGTAACAATATGGCTTACATTAGTGTTTATGATACACTCGGAATGTATGTATCTCAAGCAGTCCGCGAAAAAATCATAAATGGTTAGTACGTTGAAATGAGCTCTTTGTTGAATAATGGGAGGGGGAGGAGGGGGACAGAAAAGCTAATAATTCTAGTCAACGGGTAGTTAACAACGAGGGAGAAGAACCCTAATAAAATTGTCAGTATCGATCAATGGTTGGACGCATTCATTGGGTTTAAGAGCATTTATATAAAATTGTCAGTATCGATCAATGGTTGGACGCATTCATTGGGTTTATGAGCATTTATATAAAATTGTCAGTATCGATCAATGGTTGGACGCATTCATTGGGTTTATGAGCATTTATATAAAATTGTCAGTATCGATCAATGGTTGGACGCATTCATTGGGTTTATGAGCATTTTTATAAAATTGTCAGTATCGATCAATGGTTGGACGCATTCATTGGGTTTATGAGCATTTATATAAAATTGTCAGTATCGATCAATGGTTGGACGCATTCATTGGGTTTATGAGCATTTATATAAAATTGTCAGTATCGATCAATGGTTGGACGCATTCATTGGGTTTATGAGCATTTTTATAAAATTGTCAGTATCGATCAATGGTTGGACGCATTCATTGGGTTTATGAGCATTTATATAAAATTGTCAGTATCGATCAATGGTTGGACGCATTCATTGGTTTATGAGCATTTTTATAAAATTGTCAGTATCGATCAATGGTTGGACGCATTCATTGGGTTTATGAGCATTTTTATAAAATTGTCAGTATCGATCAATGGTTGGACGCATTCATTGGGTTTATGAGCATTTTTATAAAATTGTCAGTATCGATCAATGGTTGGACGCATTCATTGGGTTTATGAGCATTTGACGCATTCATTGGGTTTATGAGCATTTTT
>NW_024534109.1:0-26304 GCF_016097555.1 Gigantopelta aegis
ATATATCAGTTGTTGACAGCAGCTAGTTGACCTACGGAGAGGAGATATACTGACATATATCGAGAGTTTGTTCCCTGGAGTCTCTAGAGTAAGCATTATCAAAGTTTTAATGGAAACTATTAGGATCCATGAGCATTTCAAAAGTCCTGAGGCAATACATATCCTATCTGTTTGTTATATTGATGGATATCCAGTGTATAGGTAATATTAGAAGCAAAGATGCTGCTCCACTTTGTGATGAATCTCAAGTTGAATGAATCTCCTTGTTAGTAGAACCGTTCATTTAACATACCAAGTAATACTCACCACCATTCATGATACACTGACACATTGGTAATGTGCTAGTTGATAGACTCCAATTTAGGAGATGGAGTAAATATGAACTGAACAGCTATATAATAAAACTAAATAAAATAGTACATTAGTTATTAATACAATCATACGTGTACATTTTAATATAGGTAGATATTAACAATATCAGTAGTAGCCATGTTGTCTTCACTAGATCCATACTGAACTTATCATTACATCATTATTACATCAATACAATACACTTATACTACATTATATGACATATATTGGTATATCATATATAATTTGATAAATCTGTTTTGTTATTTTAAACATAAACCTTAGTGGTGTTGTTATAAATTAAAATGAATTTGTTTAACTTGTCTTTGTCAAATTGAATGACATTTTTATTAATATATTAACACACACACATACAGGAAGAGAGAGAGAGAGACAGAGAGCACTGTATTAGTTAGTGTTTTTGGTCTTATAATAACACCATATGTATCACACTCCTTTATTATCAGTGATACCTCTTTCTGTTTAGTTCCATATATAATATCTCAAGAATATTTATTATTTTCAGATCTTAAAATGATATTTTATATTTCATTGTGAAATATTATCATTATTAACAGTTACAGATAGCATTAGTAATGGTATAGTACATTTAAAGTTTATTATAATAGCTAGGTTCATGGAATATGATGTTTATTAGTTTTGTTTTGTTAGTAAATTATATAATAAGTTTTAATCAATTGTTATTTTTGGCTCTTGTTTAAAACAATAGTCAAATGTAATATATTTTAGAGTATGTTTTAAACTTTTTTACTTACTAAACTCTATCGTATGTTTTTATCAATTATTATTAAATATTCATGAAATAATTGATAAATTAAGTGTTGTTTTAATTGAAATATTAATAATAGTTAACAACATAATAGTTCAAAAGACTGTATGTTGTTTGATCAGTATAAAAATACTGGAAGAGATATTTTGTCTTGGTCACTATATGTGACACATGCCCCTTCATAACACAGGGAATAGCTTTATCTTTTAAAGCTTTTATCAGATAAGAGACACACCAGCTAGTCTTCAATCAACATTAATAATCTAATTTGCTATGATTACAGATATAACTATTTTTACAGCAAATTAACTATAAAGTATTAAAGTTTGTTAATAGAGACATCAATAACTATATCATTAGAACTACTATAATATAATATGTGTATTAATGTAATATCTACAAATAGGTTATTATTTGAATATAACATATTTTATAAATCAGCTGTAAATTAACTGTTTTGTGCTAATTTCGAATATACTTCTACTACAAATCATATTACAGCTGGTAACTGACACCAAAATCAATAATTCTAATTTAAATCATAAAGAATCTGCCAGTGTACATACTATGTTTCGGGGTAGGGACAACTATAAAGGTTATCTCTATATATTATACTGTGACCAGTTACATTTACTTGTCTACTGAATTCTCTAAATAAAGTTCATAATTTTCTTTAATAATATTATCATCAATACATTGCTATGGTTACCTTCATATTTTTATTTTTATAGTAAATTTGATTTATAAATTTAATCATGATTATAATGTCAATTATATAATGTCATTTGTACAATATACTATTAATATTTTTATCACCCCATATGCAGCACATGTCCTCATCTCTAGTTCAGTAGTAGGTAGTGTATTAGTGATCATATCAACATTCTCATATTGAGGTATAACTTGATGAGGGACAGTAATTGTTAGTGGGACTAACAGGAGATGATACAGCACCTACAATGTAATAACATTATACTCAAGTGTGGTCATTACTCAATAATATGTATATAAACACACACACACCCACACACACACCACACACACACTGTTATTGGTCAATATTATATCATACATATGCAACACATGTGGTCATCTCTAGTTCAGTAGTATGATGGTAATTAGTAAATATTCTCATATTGAGGTATAACAGTCCATCACTTGATGTTGTACAGTATCTAGTAGTGACTTATATAAGAGAGTGTGTATATAAAATGTAGTTAACTATACCTTGGTCTTAGTGACTTAGTTCTTCTTATCCTATATATCATTATAAGTACTAGTACCGTACATACCATATTAGAACTGACACACCCACTAGACTACCAGTAATACTACCTACAATATGTAGTAATATATTTAGTTATCCTACTAGTATTACCTATTATTAGATCTCTTTGAACACTCCTCACTGTAGTAGCTGTAATAATATGAACTCATTGTTATAATATTAATAATAACTTACTATTATCACAGTCTGTACATAATGTAGTAGGTAATGGAGATGATGATACAATAATAACTGTTACACTTGATATAGTAGTGAGTGTAGGAGTAAGAGGAGGAGATAGTCCAGTAACTAATTGATTAATGAGTTTTACAGCATACTCAGTAGTATATGGTACATTGTTATAATCCATATCATAAAATTTCACATTATAGTTACTGGTATATATTCCTCTCACACTTTACTAGCAGTACTGGTATCTACTGATGTTCTCACTATGGTAATATTACCACTGTAGTAGTCTGTTATAAGTGAGTTATATTCATATAACAACCTTGTGATTGACTACCCTCAGAAAATAACAAGTAAAACAACCTGTCCAGACTCCTCTATTAAACTGCCATTTTGAACATTATATGTAGCTAATGAAGAATATATATATCAATAAAGTAATTATATTAACTTACAAATAATTTTAGTTGGTAAATTATCCATTAAAGAGTTGTTATTGTCATATATTAGACTTAATGACACAGTCAACTTTTGTCTTCCATTTGTACCAATATTTATATTCTCTTTAAATTTATTATCAACAATATCAGTAATTTTCCAGTATATGTTAATATAGTTTCCATTACTGGTAGTTAGTTTGAGAGATATTAATGATGGCTCTATAGAATATGTAGTCTAAGAGAGAAATGAATCTGAAATAACTTATGACATACCTCTATAATACAGCTGATCAATAAGAACCATTTGATATATTTTAGTCTTCACATTATAGGAAGTAATTTCATCTATATATAGGTAATGAAGAGAGAATGAATATAACTACATCACTTACCTTCTGGTACTACAACTGATGTGGTACTTATCTCTCCTTCTCCAGCTGAATTATTACCAGCTACACTAATTGTATATGTGTATATACCAAATGACTGGGACAGTAGTTTGTATTGCCATGTTGTAGAAGATGTGGTGTTCTGTGCAACTAGTTCTCCTCCATAAGTAACATTAACGATAAAACCAGGTATGGATACCAGAGAGAAGGGAGAGACCAGGAACAGTTTATATACTGACTTTGTACATGACATATCAAGTTGTTGACAGCAGCTAGTTCACCTAATGAGAGGATATATAATGACATATATCAGAGAATGTGTTACCTTGTATTCTAGAGTAGCATTATCAAAGTTAGTATAAAGATTGCCATCAACAAATCCTAAAGCAAGCATCTCACTACTGTGTTGTTATATTGAGGATATCCAGGTATAGTAAGACTGGAACTAGATGATCCTGCTCCATTTGTAACAATACCAAGTTGAATGCTATTGTTGTTAGTAGAAAACTATTCCATTAACAAACCAAATAATTCCCACATCAGGATGATCCACTGAACATTGGTAATGTGCTAGTTGATAGACTCCAATATTATGAGATGGAGTAAGTATAAACTGAACAGCTACACATATAAGAAATGTTTCATGATATAATGCTTTTAGTAAATTAGTATATTATGTGTACAATGTATGTAGACTAAGGCTAATAGACAAATACGTATATATATAATAGCAACTGTTATATCCAAGATTTTAATAAACAACACAGTATGGAGATGGAGTAAATGTGAACTGGAATACACAATGAATATGTAATTGCTAATCCTCAGAGTGAATTTTCATTGACAAGAGTTTTAGAGCATGTATGCATTGGACTAAAATGCATGGATGTGTTACTAAATTTAGAGAAAGCTGGGTTGTAATTTATATACCAAGTAAGCCTCACATTGACACTATGCAACAAGAAGTGTTGGATTATGACAAAATAGTTTATATCTGAGTCTCATATGTGATTGATCTATATATAATCTTATATATATATATATATAAATATATATAATTGAAGTAACACTGTCGTAATCATCAATCACATGGGACATTACAACATAATAATTACTATGCAAAATTTCTATACGCTCATTCTTTGCTTCTTCCTTAGACTGTTTGTGAATAGTTATACATAATACAGTAGTTTAACAAATTTCCTCAAGCAGTGTGTGAGTGCATTAAAGAAAACTTACATAAAATACAGAAACACAACTTAGGATGATGATGATTAAAAGTGTCACTTTGACAGACATTTCTTGGTAACATCTAAAAGCATGATATAAAATACATCATTTGACTGTTGTAATAGCTTCAGTCTTATTATTAGCATTATTATATAGAAATTATTTCTGATTCCATATGTACCCTCTTTTATGGAGGCTTCACACAAATTGATAATGATTTGAGAGATAATTTTAAATATAGATGGCGTCTTTGTTCTTGACTTTATACTGTCTCGTATCAACTTTAGTTAACTTTTGTCAGACAGAACAGTTTTTGCACGAAAGGCCATACTTTGTCGTATATTATCCCCACCCCCTATACCGCTTTCTACCTCTTCCTGTTCTGAAATAGCTCGAGGGTAGCATTAATTAGATAAATACAAATATAGTATAATAATAATAGTAATAATTATAATAGTATAGTATAGTAATAATATTGGTACAAAACATGTGCATTTTTAGAATAGCTTTATATTATTTACCTCGAACAAAAAAATTAATAATTATTTTAGATGCAACATATTGTTGGGACAATAATATAATAATGAGTTTACCATTATATAGTGTATATTACCATTATATAGTATCTATTACCATTATTATAGTGTATATTACCATTAGGGTAAACGGCGATTAAACGACGGGTCCTTTTTTCGGACGCTATATCTTCAGACCTGAAGATGCTATTGATATGGAACCAACTGAATCTGAAAGAGAAGGCTTTTAAACCTTGGAGTTGCAAAAATTAACTAGATCGCAAGTATAGCCTTGATGTTGGAGGCGGGAGAAAAGGAAGTCTTGGTAAATGTTTACTCGAACGGGTGGTACCATTGAACGGACAGCACTTAACACTTGAGACAGAACAAACCATTGTTCCAAATCTAACAATATAATTTGTTCACATATCGAAATACATCTGTAATAAATTTCAGCTAAAGCTGACTACGATGTAACTAACTATGGTAGATGAGAAATATTCACACGCGGCCCATTAAACGGACATACGTAACAAAGGGTGTGGCTTTATAATTTTAAAGTATTAATTTTATTGTAGCAATAGTGTATGTAGGCCTAATTAATTATTACGTGAATACAAAAATTATAGACATTTGTCACATTACATGAATACAAAAATTATTGACATTTGTCACAGAAGAAGTTGACTGTATTTTTCATCCTTAGTTTCAATCCAACACAAACTTGATGAAACCATCCTCCACAGTACTCACATTCTACCCACTTATAAGCTTTGGGATGCTCACACTTCTTATCCTCGCAATTTGTAATAACTTGTCCATGTCTGCTGGATACAAAATATTATTTTGTAAAAATTAATTATAATTACCTCTCTCATTAACATTACTGCGTGTAGATCTAGTAACTTGTTCAGTAAATCCAATAGGAACAATATCTATATCAATAAATACAACATACTCTAGTTAACTATAAAAGTACTATTACCTCTCTCATTAGTAAGTTGAGTGCATCCAGATCTAGTACCTCGCCCAGTTACTCCAGTAGGAACAACATCTGTATCATTAAATACATTATATTCTAGTTAACTATAAAGAACTATTACCTCTTTCTTTAGTAAGTTGAGTGCGTGTAGTTCTAGTACCTTGTCCAGTAGGAACAATATCTGTATCATTAAATACATTATATTCTAGTTAACTATAAAAGAACTATTACCTCTCTCATTAGTAAGTTGAGTGCATCCAGATCTAGTACCTAGCCCATTACTCCAGTAGGAACAACATCTGTATCATTAAATACATTATATTCTAGTTAACTATAAAAGAACTATTACCTCTTTCTTTAGTAAGTTGAGTGCTTGTAGCTCTAGTACCTTGTCCAGTAGGAACAATATCTGTATCATTAAATACATTATATTCTAGTTAACTATAAAAGAACTATTACCTCTCTCATTAGTAAGTTGAGTGCATCCAGATCTAGTACCTCGCCCAGTTACTCCAGTAGGAACAACATCTGTATCATTAAATACATTATATTCTAGTTAACTATAAAAGAACTATTACCTCTTTCTTTAGTAAGTTGAGTGCTTGTAGCTCTAGTACCTTGTCCAGTAGGAACAATATCTGTATCATTAAATACATTATATTCTAGTTAACTATAAAAGAACTATTACCTCTCTCATTAGCAAGTTGAGCACGTGTAGATCTAGTACCTAGTCCAGTAGGAACAAACATCTATATCATTAAATACATTATATTCTAGTTAACTATAAAAGAACTATTACCTCTCTCATTAGTAAGTTGAGTGCATCCAGATCTAGTACCTCGCCCAGTTACTCCAGTAGGAACAACATCTGTATCATTAATACATTATATTCTAGTTAACTATAAAAGAACTATTACCTCTTTCTTTAGTAAGTTGAGTGCGTGTAGATCTAGTACCTTGTCCAGTAGGAACAATATCTGTATCATTAAATACATTATATTCTAGTTAACTATAAAAGAACTATTACCTCTCTCATTAGCAAGTTGAGCACGTGTAGATCTAGTACCTAGTCCAGTGGGAACAACATCTATATCATTAAATACATTATATTCTAGTTAACTATAAAAGAACTATTACCTCTCTCATTAGTAAGTTGAGTGCATCCAGATCTAGTACCTCGCCCAGTTACTCCAGTAGGAACAACATCTGTATCATTAAATACATTATATTCTAGTTAACTATAAAAGAACTATTACCTCTTTCTTTAGTAAGTTGAGTGCGTGTAGATCTAGTACCTTGTCCAGTAGGAACAATATCTGTATCATTAAATACATTATATTCTAGTTAACTATAAAAGAACTATTACCTCTCTCATTAGCAAGTTGACACGTGTAGATCTAGTACCTAGTCCAGTAGGAACAACATCTATATCATTAAATACATTATATTCTAGTTAACTATAAAAGAACTATTACCTCTTTCTTTAGTAAGTTGAGTGCGTGTAGATCTAGTACCTTGTCCAGTAGGAACAATATCTGTATCATTAAATACATTATATTCTAGTTAACTATAAAAGAACTATTACCTCTCTCATTAGCAAGTTGAGCACGTGTAGATCTAGTACCTAGTCCAGTAGGAACAACATCTATATCATTAAATACATTATATTCTAGTTAACTATAAAAGAACTATTACCTCTCTCATTAGTAAGTTGAGTGCATCCAGATCTAGTACCTCGCCCAGTTACTCCAGTAGGAACAACATCTGTATCATTAAATACATTATATTCTAGTTAACTATAAAAGAACTATTACCTCTTTCTTTAGTAAGTTGAGTGCTTGTAGCTCTAGTACCTTGTCCAGTAGGAACAATATCTGTATCATTAAATACATTATATTCTAGTTAACTATAAAAGAACTATTACCTCTCTCATTAGCAAGTTGAGCACGTGTAGATCTAGTACCTAGTCCAGTAGGAACAACATCTATATCATTAAATACATTATATTCTAGTTAACTATAAAAGAACTATTACCTCTCTCATTAGTAAGTTGAGTGCATCCAGATCTAGTACCTCGCCCAGTTACTCCAGTAGGAACAACATCTGTATCATTAAATACATTATATTCTAGTTAACTATAAAAGAACTATTACCTCTTTCTTTAGTAAGTTGAGTGCGTGTAGATCTAGTACCTTGTCCAGTAGGAACAATATCTGTATCATTAAATACATTATATTCTAGTTAACTATAAAAGAACTATTACCTCTCTCATTAGCAAGTTGAGCACGTGTAGATCTAGTACCTAGTCCAGTGGGAACAACATCTATATCATTAAATACATTATATTCTAGTTAACTATAAAAGAACTATTACCTCTCTCATTAGTAAGTTGAGTGCATCCAGATCTAGTACCTCGCCCAGTTACTCCAGTAGGAACAACATCTGTATCATTAAATACATTATATTCTAGTTAACTATAAAAAACTATTACCTCTTTCTTTAGTAAGTTGAGTGCGTGTAGATCTAGTACCTTGTCCAGTAGGAACAATATCTGTATCATTAAATACATTATATTCTAGTTAACTATAAAAGAACTATTACCTCTCTCATTAGCAAGTTGAACACGTGTAGATCTAGTACCTAGTCCAGTAGGAACAACATCTATATCATTAAATACATTATATTCTAGTTAACTATAAAAGAACTATTACCTCTTTCTTTAGTAAGTTGAGTGCGTGTAGATCTAGTACCTTGTCCAGTAGGAACAATATCTGTATCATTAAATACATTATATTCTAGTTAACTATAAAAGAACTATTACCTCTCTCATTAGCAAGTTGAGCACGTGTAGATCTAGTACCTAGTCCAGTAGGAACAACATCTATATCATTAATACATTATATTCTAGTTAACTATAAAGAACTATTACCTCTCTCATTAGTAAGTTGAGTGCATCCAGATCTAGTACCTCGCCTAGTTACTCCAGTAGGAACAACATCTGTATCATTAAATACATTATATTCTAGTTAACTATAAAAGAACTATTACCTCTTTCTTTAGTAAGTTGAGTGCGTGTAGCTCTAGTACCTTGTCCAGTAGGAACAATATCTGTATCATTAAATACATTATATTCTAGTTAACTATAAAAGAACTATTACCTCTTTCTTTAGTAAGTTGAGTGCGTGTAGCTCTAGTACCTTGTCCAGTAGGAACAACATCTGTATCATTAAATACATTATATTCTAGTTAACTATAAAAGAACTATTACCTCTCTCTTTAGTAAGTTGAGTGCGTGTAGATCTAGTACCTTGTCCAGTAGGAACAACATCTATATCATTAAATACATTATATTCTAGTTAACTATAAAAGAAATATTACCTCTTTCTTTAGTAAGTTGAGTACATGTAGCTCTAGTACCTTGTCCAGTAGGAACAACATCTATATCATTAAATACATTATATTCTAGTTAACTATAAAAGAACTATTACCTCTTTCTTTAGTAAGTTGAGTGCGTGTAGATCTAGTACCTTGTCCAGTAGGAACAACATCTATATCATTAAAAACATTATATTCTAGCTAACTATAAAAGGACTATTACATTGTTAGTAAGTTGAGTGCATGTATATCTCCTACTTTGTCCAGTTATTCCAGTGGAATATTCTGTATGATAAATACTAGCTGAGTTATGATACATTAATCTTTTATCTTTGCAAATCATGATGAGTGCAGTTATAGAAATAGTGTCTACTATATCTGTTACTCATACAACTTCTCTAAATAATTTGATGTCAATTTGTCATGCCAACACAATATGCCAAAACCCAAGTTTAATAAGAGTTGCCGTGATTATATAGTTCATTAGATGTCGTTCCTACTGGATTAACTGGAGGAGGTAGTAGATCTACACATACTACACTTAGTAGTGATGTTAATGAAAGAGGTTACAGTGCATATATACTATATAGTTGATTATGATATACACAGGTCACACACACCTTAATTACTAACCTTGTAGTAGTAGTTTCTGTTCATGCTCTATCTTTTCTTTCTGTTTGTTAATCTTCTCCTGTTGTTCTTGAATCCGTTTCAGTTGTGCCTCAATCTTCCGTTGGTGCTGTTCTTTCTTTTCTTTGTTCTTTTCATCTCGTTTTCTTTCCCTTTCCATTTTGTTTCGTTCTTTTCTTTTGATTTCAGCGATTATTTTCTCTTCCCTTTCTTTTAATCTCTTTCGATTTTCTTCACTTGTGATCACCTTAGCAGAGGAAGAAGGATTTGATAAAACAGGTAACTTAATAGAAGATATTTCTTTGTCCAATACTTTAGCCAATGTTCCAGTTCGTTTGAGCAGATTGACAGGTTGAGCTATGTTAGTGTCAAGCTGTTTTGGAGCAGTAAATGTATGCTGTAACCTCAGCCATGTATTATAACGAGTATCAGTATCAATATCATAACCTTCCCCTTGTCTTCTTCTATACTTTGCTTCTTCTTCAGCAGTAAATACAAAGTCATCTTCTGTTATTGAGTTGTCATCATTGTTCCTCTCTGGTGATAGTGGTGAGTCATAATATGATGGATCATAACATGTTTGATGTCCACTAGCTGCAATGGTGTCGAGCGGTTTTTGAGAAGTGAACGTATGCTGTGACCTCAGCCATGCATTATAACGAGTATCAGTATCAATGTCATAACCTTCCTCTTGTCTTCTTCTATACTTTGCTTCTTCTTCAGCAGTAAATACAAAGTCATCTTCTGTTATTGAGTTGTCACTATTGTCCCCTCTCTGTGATAGTGGTGAGTCATAATAAGATGGATCATAACACGACATCCTACTTAATGATCTTAACTTTGATAGATTAGAAGGACTTAAATGACATGAAGGTGATGGTGTGATATTGATAGAGTGCAATTGAGAATGCTCAAGGGTAGAAGGTGGAGTAGACTGATAAACATGGATATGAAAATGAGACTGGGGTTGAGGTGTCTGAAGAGGCTGCAGAAATGGATGTGTTGACTTGATATGGGGAGCTCTTATCTTCAGCAGGGAGCAATTTTGTCTTGTCAAGAGGGTAAATACCTGTGTTACGAAATCCTGAAATTATATTCAAAGGTGTCATAGCTTTCAGCCATGATTTGCTAAATATTGTGGAGAAAGAAACTTAGAAACGACTTTTCCGGGTTCTTCAACAGGAATGCATGACATTCTTCTCTCCATGCTTGTTTAAGGGGAGAAAAAGCACCTTTATCCAATGGTTGGGTGCGGTGTGTACTGTTTGGAGGGAGACACATTACTATGATTTTCTCATTTGCTGCCCTATGTATGAAATCAGGTGTGAAATGAGATGAATGACCGTCCATTAGTATCAATATGGACGAGCTGGTGGGGCATATCTTAGAAAATGAAAAGTAAACCAATCAGAGAAAATTTCTTTGTTGATCCACCCACTTTCTGACAAACCATACATTGTTCCTGGAACTTCCCCTACATCCATTCCATCTTGTAGTGTTTGTGATTTAAATATTACTAGAGGAGGCATGCAGTAACCTCCAGCACTAACACAGGCTAGAACAGTAACTTGGCTCTTTTTGCCACTAGTAAGAGATGTTGGATGCTTTTGACCTTTTTTTGCAATTACTTTTGGTGGAGGTGGATCAAGTGGAATTCCTGTCTCATCTAAATTGAAGATCTGGCATGGGCACTCTTGTAATCCTTCCTTAGACAAGGTTTGACATAATAAATCAAAGTACTTTTCTAGTGCCACTTTATTTGTCCCAATAGCTCTAGCACGAGAAACACATTCACTTACTCTTAATGATAATTCTGGATGCCTACTAACAAAAGATTTCCACCAGCTAGTTGTTACATTAGCATTTATTCCCTTTTCATTGACCACCTGCTGTGCAATAGTAATAGCTTCTTTTCTTGTACGAGCACAGCCTAACTTTGCACAGTTTTATTAAAATGATGACAAGTTTGTTTCTTCAACAGAGTCTAAGTGCTTGTGGCGACCACGCCTAGCATTAAGTGCTACTTTACCGGACACGTGATCATAAAGAGTAGATTTGGGTATACCATACTCTTCTGCTGCTCTTCTTATCGACAAACCGTCATGAACTGACTGGACTGCTCTTTTTAGTCTAACCTTATCAGGTTGGGCAGACTGCAGTGGAATAAAATCACTTTGCCGGGCCATGATGCTATAAAATATGAACCATAAGTAAAAAATGCCTAAATTTACTTCTATACTACCTTTTCAACGATAGATATCCTATCTTCATACACAGATTAGTCGACTGAGAGTTGACAAATTTCAAATTCAATTTTCACTTCACACACGTGCTTGTCACTCTGCTTACCGTAGTTGTCCGTTTAATGGGCCCCCGTGCTGAATATTTTCTCATCTACCATAGTTAGTCACATCGTAGTCAGCTTTAGCTGAAATTTATTACAGATGTATTTCGATATGTGAACAAATTATATTTGTTAGATTTGGAACAATTGGTTTGTTCTGTCTCAAGTGTTAAGTGCTGTCCGTTCAATGGTACCACCCGTTCGAGTAAACATTTTACCAAGACTTCCTTTTCTCTCCCGCCTCCAACATCAAGGCTATACTTGCGATCTAGTTAATTTTTGCAACTCCAAGGTTTAAAAGCCTTCTCTTTCAGATTCAGTTGGTTCCATATCAATAGCATCTTCAGGTCTGAAGATATAGCGTCCGAAAAAAGGACCCGTCCGTTTAATCGCCGTTTTACCCTATATAGTATCTATTACCATTATTATAGTGTATATTACCATTATATAGTATCTGTACTATTACTGTCTGTTTTGTTAGTAAATTATATAATAAGTTTTAATCAATTGTTATTTTTGGCTCTGGTTTAAGTAGTATTCAAAAGTAATATATTATTAAATATATATTTTACTTACTAATTATATGATATGTTTTTTATAATATTTGTAAATAATTGATAATTAAGTGTTGTTTTAATTGAAATATTAATTATAGTTAATGACATAATATTCAAAAAGACAGTATGTTAAATATATGTTGATACAAAGTAGAATTTTGTCAAAAACAGTCAAACAAGTATGTAAAAATAATCAGGTTGTTTGAAGTGACTGTTTATAATATTAATAGTCTGGTTATAATGAGTTCATATTTCATAGCAATAATAACATAACTAATAATAATTTTATACGTCCACACTCTGTAATCTGACAAATATACTAGAGATATTGTTGTTACTAAATCACAAGAATAAATATATTTGATCAGTAAAATACTGGGAAAAGATATGTGCCTTGGTCACTCACTATATTGACATTGACTTGCATAACACAGGAAATAGCTTTCATCTTTGGAAGCTTTTATTAGGTAAGAGACACCACAGCTAGTCTTCAGTCATATTAATAATCTAATTTGTTATGATTACAGATGTGAACTATTTACAGCAAATGAACTCAAGTATTGAAGTCTGTTAATATGTGTATTATATGTAATATCTACAATATATATTATTATTTGAATATAACATATTTTTATAAATCAGCTATAATTACTTTTTGCTGTAATTTCAATATAACTTCTACTGAATACAGCTGGTAACTGACAATTCTGATACTAAAATCAAATAATTCTAATTTAAATCATAAAGAGTTTCTGCCAGTGTACATAACTTTTTCTATGACAACTATAAGGTTATCTCCATATATTATACTGTGACCCAGTTTAATTTACGTGTCCAATGACTTTCTACTAAATAAAGTTCATAAATTTTTTCTTTAATAATATTATCATCATACATTGCTATGGTTACCTTCATATTTTGATTTTATAGTCAATTTGATTTATAAATTTATCATGATTATAATGTCAAATTATATAAAGTCATCTGTACAATATACTATTAATATTATATCACACCATATGCAGCACATGTCTTCATCTCTAGTTCAGTAGTAGGTAGTGTATTAGTGATCATATCAACATTCCTCATATTGAGGTATAACTTGATGAGGGATAGTATCTGTTAGTGGATTAACAGGAGATGATACAGTACCTACAATGTAATAATATTTTATACTCAAGTGAGATCATTACTCAAAACTATATATATAAACACACACACACACACACACTGTTACTGGTCAATATTATATCATACCATATGCAGCACATGAGGTCTCTCTAGTTCAGTAGTATGATGGTAATTAGTAATATTCTCATATTGAGGTATACCAGTCATCACTTCATGTTGTACAGTATCTAGTAATAATGACTTATATAAGAGAGTGTGTATATAAAATGTAGTTAACTATACCTTGTCTTAGTGACTTACTTCTTCTTATCCTATATATCATTATAAGTACTAGTACAGTACATACAAGTATTAGAACTGACACACCCACTAGACTACCAGTAATACTACCTACAATATGTAGTGATATATTTAGCTAACTAAACTAGAAGTTATCATACTAGTATTACCTATTGTTAGATCTCTTTGAACACTCCTCACTGTAATAGTAAAAATATGAATTCAATTGTTATAATATTAATAATAACTTACTATTATCACAATTTGTACATAGTGTAGTAGGTGATGGAGATGATGATATAACATTAGTTATTAATGACAATGTAATAATAACTGCTACACTTGATGTAGTAGTTAGAGTAGGAATAGGAGATAGTCCAGTTACTAATTGATTAGTCAGTTTTACAGCATACTCAGTAGTATATGGTACATTGTTATAATCCATATCATAAAATGTCACATTATAGTTACTGTGTATATTCCTGTCACACATTTACTAACAGTACTGGTATCTACTGATGTTCTCACTATGGTAATATTACCACTGTAGTAGTCTGTTATAAGTGAGTTATATTCAATATAACATCCTTGTGATTGACTACCCTCAAGAAAATAACAAGTAAAACAAACTTCTCCAGACTCCTCTATTAAACTGCCATTTTGTACATCAAATGTAGCTAATAAAAATATTAATTCAATGAATTAATATGATTAAACAAACTTACAAAGCAGCTCAACTGGTGAATTAAGAGATCTACAATTATATCTTAAAGTCAAAACAATACTCCATTTTTGTTTGCCTGTCATGTCAATGCTTATATTTCCAATTAAATTATTTCCAAAAAAATCATCTACATTTCCATTAACAATTAATGAAGTTCCATTACTATTAGTTAAATTGATAAATACTAATGATGGCTGTAGTGAATATACAGTCTAAATAAAATATATGAAAAAAGTATCCCACGATGTTTATGTACAGGTTATCATACCTCCACAATATAGTTGCATCAGATATATGTCATTTATAATCTCTTTAGGAGTTACATTATAGTTAGTAATTGTATCTATTAGTGTCAAGTAGTTGATAAATCAAAAGCTCTACATCATTTACCTTCTGGTACTACAACTGATGTAGTACTTATCTCTCCTTCTCTCAGCTGAGTTATTACCATCTACACTAATTGTATATACCAAATTGACTGGGACAACTACTGCCATGTTGTAGAAGATGTAGTGTTTCTGTGTAACTAGTTCTCCTCCATAAGTAACATTGATGATATAACCAGTATGGATACCAGAGAGAAGGGAGAAGACCAAGAACCGTTTTATATACTGACTTTCTACATGACATAACAAGTTGTTGACAGCAGCTAGTTCACCTAATGAGAGGAAGATGTAATGACAATATATCAAAGAGTGTGTTACCTTGTATTCTCAGAGTAGCATTACTAAAGTTACATAAACACTATTAGGATCCATAGCATTCAAAAGTCCTGAGGCAATACATATCACTTCTGTATTGTTTATTGAGGATATCCATACATTGTAAGATTAGACTGTTTGTGGTCCTCCAGTTGTAACAATACCAGGTTTTGATGATCTCATTATGACCATAACTTGTTCCATCAACATTTCCAAACCAATATTGACACTAGAATGATCCACTGAACATTGGTAATGTGCTAGTTGATAGACTCCAATGTTAGAGAGATGGAGTAAATATGAACTGAACAGCTATATAATAAAACTAATATAAATATTACATTAGTTATTAATATAATCATACCTGTACATTTTAATATAATAGATACTAACAATATCAGTAGTAGCCATGTTGTCTTCAATAGATCCATACTGAGTTTATCATTACATCATTATTACATCACTATATATTATAGTAACATAACTGATAACAGTTAGTAATATAATATATATTATATTAAAAGTTGACATAATAGTTTGGTGTAGTATTATATTTTATTTCTTAATATTATATGATGTGTTGTTATTAATTGTTATTACTATGTGTATTATAAATTATTTAAATTAAGTGTTGTTTGAATTGAATATATTATATTTTATAATATTACATTTGCCAGTAACAGTTAAAACTAGTCTGGTTGTTTTGAGATGTTTTATTGAGTTCCTATATTAATAATATGTAACATTATATATGTAATATAACTAATAACAGTTTATTTATATCCACACTATACAATCTCTTTGACCATTGTGGATATTGGCATTCATAACACAATGAAACTTTCATCTTTAACTTTTATCAGGTAAGGGACACACCAGCTAGTCTTTATTAATAATATAATTGATTACATTGACTGTGAACTATTTTAACAATTAAACATTAAAGTATTGAAGTCTGTTAATAGAGACATCAATACCTACTAATATATAGTTTGTGTATTACATGTAATATTTAAAGTATGGTCCTTATTTTTATTAATATACATATTTAATAATCCAGCTGTCAACTTTATTGCTGTGCTGGTTATTTTTTGATATAACTTGTAATAAGTAATAATCCAGCTTGTAGTTCATAAGATATCTGTCAGTACACATAAGTGTCAGTATAGTAGCCATGGACAACTACAATGTCATCTTGATTCACTATATTGTGACCACTTAATGGATATGTCCAATAAATTGTTACTGAATAATAAACATTCATAACTTTTTTTGCAAAAAATAGTATTATCAAAACATTCCCTTGGTCAGCTTCATGCTTAATTTTATAGTGAAAATTTGATTCATAAATTTATCATGATCATAATGTGAAATTATATAATGTCAGCTGTACAATGTACTGTTAATATTATATCACACCATATGCAGCACATGTCTTCATCTCTAGTTCAGTAGTAGGTAGTGTATTAGTCATCATATCACATTCTCATATTGAGGTATAACTTGATGAGGGACAGTATCTGTTAGTAGATTAGAGGAGTACCTACAATGTAATAATATTATAGTCAAGTGAGATCAATACTCAATATTATATATATACAACACACACACACACACACACACAACTGTTATTGGTTAATATTATATCATACCATATGCAGCACATTGGGTCATCTCTAGTTTAGTAGTATGATGGTAATTAGTAATGTTTCTCATATTGAGGAATACCAGTCATCACTTCATGTTGTACAGTATCTAGTAGTGACTTATATAAGAGAGTGTGTATATAAAATGTAGTTAACTGTACTTTGTCTCAGTGACTTAGTTCTTCTTATCCTATATATTATTATAAGCACTAGTACAGTACATACCAGTATTAGAACTGACACACCCACTAGACTACCAATAATACTACCTAGTAATATATTTAGTTAACTAGACTAGAAGTTATCATACTAGTATTACCTATTATTAGATCTCTTTGAACACTCCTCACTGTAGTAGAAATAATATAACTTAATTGTTATAATATTAATAATACTTACTATTATCACAGTCCTGTACATATGTAGTAGGGATATGAGATGATGATATAACATTAGTTATTAATGACATTATGTAATAATAACTGCTATATTTGATGTAGTATTTTAGAGTAGGAATAGAAGATAGTCCAGTTACTAATTGATTAGTCAGTTTTACAGCATACTCAGTAGTATATGGTACATTTATTATAATCCTATCATAAAATGTCATATTATAGTTACTGGTATATATTCCTCTCACACATTTACTAGCTATACTGGTATCTACTGATGTTCTCACTATGATAATATTACCACTGTAGTAGTCTGTTATCAGTGAGTTATATTCAATATAACATCCTTGTGACCCTTGACTACCCTCAAGAAAATAACAAGTAAAACAAACTTGTCCAGACCTCTTCTGTTAAATTGCCATACTGAACATCAAATGTAGCTAATGAAAGAATGTAAGTACAAATAAAGTAATTATATTAACTTACAAATTAGTTTAGCTGGTAAGCTATCATTTTAAAGTGTTGTTATTGTTATATATTAGACTTAAAGACACAGTCAACTTTTGTCTGCAACTTTGTACCAATATTTATAATCCCTTTAAATTTATTATCAACAATATCAGTAACTGTTCCAGTATATGTTTATATAGTTTCCATTACTGGTAGTTAGTTTTAAGAGATATTAATGATGGCTTTATAATATTTAGTCTATAAGAGAAAATGAATCTGAAATAACTTAGGTTATGACATACCCCTATAATACAGCTGATCAAATAAGAACCATTTGATAACTTTTTAGTAGTCACATTATAGGAAGTAATTTCATCTAGTTAGTGAAGAGAGATTGAACATAACTACATTACTTACTTTCTGGTACTACAAGTGATGTAGTACTTATCTCTCCTTCTCCAGCTGAGTTATTTCCAGCTACACTAATTGTATATGCGTATATACCAAATTGAGTTGGACAGTAGTTGTACTGCCATGTTTATAGAAGATGTAGTGTTCTGTGTAACTAGTTCTCCTCCATAAGTAACATTGATCACCATAACCAGGTATGGATACCAGAGAGAAGGGAGGAGACTAGGAACAGTTTATATACTGACTTTGTACACGCCATATCAAGTTGTTGACAGCAGCTAGTTTACCTAATGAGATTAGATATAGTGACATATATCAGAGTGTGTGTTACCTTGTATTCTCAAAGTAGCATAATCAAAGTTAGTATAAAGATTGCCATCAACAAATCCTGAAAGCAAGGCATCTCACTAATGTATTGTTATATTGAGGATATCCAGGTATAGTAAGACTGGAACTAGATGATCCTGCTCCATTTGTAACGGGATACCAAGTTGAATAGTGTCATTGTTAGTAGAAACTATTCGATTAACAGCCAAATAATACTCACACCAGTATGATCCACTGAACACTGGTAATGTGCTAGTTGATAGACTCCAATGTTAGGAGATGGAGTAAATATGAATTGAACAGCTATATAATAAAATGTAGTATTATATTTTTAATGCAAAAGTACAGTAAAATTTAAGATGTTGAAGGCAAGTTGCCATTGCTCTCCTTCTGTCTTTCTAACTTCACACCATTCATCATGTTTGCTGACCATGACATATGTGGCAGACCGACAGTCTTCTTGTGCTCTCTTATGGTCATACAAAAAACTAATTTTGAGTACATAATTATAAACATCATACTTGAAAGTCATATTTTATTTCTAATTAAAACATTGTGAAATATTTAATAATACATTTTACTTCAACATCTCTGCAATCTCTTAATTATACTTACCCAAAAATATGAAAGCACAACATATGTATGAGAAAGATGAAGATTGACTTCTTAAAGCCATTTTTGAGTAATTGTCATAGTATAATAACTCCAAGTTCAGGTCAGGGAAGAAACGAAAACCAGTCTGGAACTAGGCTACTATAGTTCTTGAGTCTAATTGTAGCCTTTGTAGGTATATACTTAATATAGACCTTTTCATGGAGGCCATGCAACGCAAAAGCTCGAAAAATTTGAAACAGCTTGATGAACAATCTGTTCAGCGTTATAATTTTTCTGTCTATTGCTCTTGAATGTTCAATCGCAATATTATACCTCGTCGAAATATTCACTACGGAAGCTGGATGAACATACATTTAAACTTATTAACATCAAAAAGCATTATTGTAACATTGCTCCCAAATACAGAAGTCTTTCACTGATGAAATGCTCTTAATTTCTGGTAAACTTAACCCTAGTGACTACCGTAACAACTTCAATTGCATATTGTTTGGTATTTTTCATCTTTGCTAGATTATTGATTCCAGCTATATTTTATAATACAAAGAGTCACTGATTGACTACCTTGCACGATCCCCTACCACCATTCAAAATCTTTAAATTCACGTTAATTCTCTTGAATCATTTTTCTAAACAACTCTGATTTAAACACATTCCCATTTGTTTTCATTTTTGAACTTCTGGTAACCTTTAATTATATATCAGGGCTGCACCAGTTCATGGAGACCTGCATTCACTGCACTATTTCCAACTCTTAGATCCACATCAATTTAAATTCCAAAATAGCAAAACTTTGATTTTTCCAAATTACAAAGCTCTATATTGGCTGGGGATCTTCAAATATAGTGAAGTAGTTATTTACAGGCATCAGTTATAATCTACATGAAGCAAAATGCATAGTGGTGGTTACAAAGCTATGAACTGAATACAAGAATATATAATAGTTATTTTTTAAATAGATTATCTAAAAACACAAATATCAGTAAGTGTTTGTGTCATTAGATAATTATTCTATTTAAGAAATAACATTTATGACACTTATATAAAAGTAATATTTAATACAAAATTACATCACATGGTCTATAAAGATGATGGATTAGAGATCATTATTTAATACTATGTCTATACCATCCTACATCACTGATAAAACTAAAAACTTTCTTGTTGTTTATTTTTTTAAAAAATGATTTGATAAATGAGTTGATTGTAACTCATTGTTATTCAGCAGTGATAATGCTATACAGGGTTACTATAATTATTTATAAATGTTAATATCAAACAGATATATATCACTTACTACTAATGTTAAAATCATTGTTATAATTATTATTGTGATATATATCAGTAGATCTAGATATTGTAGTAATATAATTAAAACTCACTATTGCTAACCATTACCAAGGCAAAACACCTCATATAGTAACACAAAGTGACCCTACAATATAGAGTTAGTTCATTTACAAGCTGTACAAAATCAATTCTCTAACTTCATGTTTTTTAATCAGTATATTATGTTATAGCAGAAATCATAACAAACGCAGGATAGTAAGGCTGGGATGACATATATACTATAGAAGATTAGATTATTTGTTAATCTCATATGTATATCACTGCACTGTTCAATGACAAATAGAAGACTCCATTACAATACAGTTTGTATTTTAGAAATCTTTTCAACTGATTTGAGTTCATATATTTGTACAGTATACAGCTGTTTAATGTTCCTAGCACACTATATTTGTTAATATATAGCTATCATTATAGAACCAAAGACCTTGTACATTATTTAAGGTCATGTGATTATGTCAAAGCAAACCTGTTAACGTGGATGTGTGAAATCAGGACCTCTCAGGGTTCAAAAAGATCTCAGAATAGATAGCTTTGACCATATGTCTAGGTTTTGTCACAACATACTGATAACATTAAAACTATTTAGTATTTAAATAAGGGACAAAATGTCAGCTAAAGCAATAAAAAATTATTACATACCAGTGTGATAGTAACAAAGCTATAATAGAAGTTATAATGTCTTATAAATTATTGAATACTAAATATTCATTTTAACTAAACACAAACAACACTTCTAAAAATTGGACCAATTTCACTGAAATTATAACAACAATGTATATTGAAGTGAGTTACTAAGTAATACTTTAAACTGTTAAAAAAATAAATCTCTCAGTGCAAGTCTATAGAGATTTAGAAATGATCATTACCATTATATTCTTGTTCAATAACAACACTATGGGTCATCATTCAATAGTCTATAATCATATATCACTGAACACCATACCTGAATTGCTTCAGTTCCTGAGTTGAGTTGTATAATTTACAGCAGATTCAACAGCCTACATCCCAGTAGAAAAAAACATTTATATCTTTTCTTCTGCCATAAGAGACAGTGATGCTGAATATATATCTCAAATCTAGTGTTTCATGAATACACAGTCTCCCAGTGGTATTTATTAACATTAATTGATATGGTAGTTATCATTATTTAATTGTTCATTATATCATATGAAGGACAATATTAAGTTATATATATGACATGTACCTTGTGGAGGTTGTATATAACATGATATAATAATGATATAATAATATATCATTATTATTATTCTGTCTTAATATGGTTATATTGAATCAAACCTTTTTTACATCTCTAGTTTAACTGTATTGTTTTGTATAGTTCTCTGAATCTAAGGTTCAATACTCCCATTTCCCGCCCACTCAATCTACTTGTGATATTTGTAATTATAATTTTAACACCTACTGTTTGTGTCCAATATTATAATAACACTTTGTTACTTGTGTTGTGCATGACTATTATATTCTTTATAATTATATTAAATTTTAATATGTAATATATACATAATAGTAACAAATTAGTTATATTAATTTTCTAAAAACATTTATTATAATTATAACAGTAGTGATATAACTATGTCATAATCTACTTTAATTATAATAGACAAAAATGGTGGGACAACTTATCCACCTGTGTTTGATTTACAATGATTTTGTATGTATTAAATGCATTAAATTGAATAATATATATCTTCTGTATGTATGTGACCTTTGAACTTACATCTGAGGTACATTATCCAATATATAATCAGAAATTGATATCCTTTTCCTCTTGACATTGATATGTTAAAAACTAACTATTGTTCATACACAACATGTATGTATTTGGAACTAAATATGTTAATAACAATTGATCATATGTCATTGAAATAGTATTTGTAAAGGGAACTATATTGAATAATTGTTTGTCAATAAATTAGATATATAATAAGATAGTGACATATTAATATAATTATTACTATATTCTAGTATATCCTGTATATCTTTTTATTTAGAAGTCACTGTATAAAATTTGATGTTAAACATAAATTCTCAGAACTGAGTGTCATATATTATTAACAAAGGAACATGTCAACAAATTTGATATTATAATGTCAAATGTATATTATCCTAAATATAATAATAAACTCCTGTTTTCATAACCCAGAGAGATATATGTAGTTATTATGTACACTCATTCTCAATGATGTCTTTTTCTTATGCTAATATAATTAGTAGCAATCCAACATAAATAACTACAATAATGTGTCTATAAGTCTGACATATCCATTGTTAGATGGTCCATATTTGGAATACAGTTGTTTCTAAATGATATTGTTGAAATCTCATGTGCTGTTGTACTGTAATGGTACTGAATTTGTAGACATATACTGGAACAACACTATATTACTATTGAATGGAGATAAGAAGAACAATAATACCATTAGATAATTCTGGAATACTCCTCATTAGATTGTCCATATTTAGTAAAACAGTTTGTACTAAAATGATATTATCAATGTCTCATGCTATATGGTACCGAATTATATAGGTATATCTTGAACAAACACTATCTAGATTATAGAGTGTAGATGGAGTAAACTATTACGTATGTTACTATAGTCATCTCAAATTAACATACATTGTACGCCTTTGTTAGTTATGTACAAATATATTTTTGCTGCAAAATAATAACTCATTAAAAACAGCCTATTAATATTGTAAAACAATCATCTCAAAACACTTACTCACTAGTTTGAGTGCTACTGACAATCTTCATTTGTATCAACAAATGTTTTAATATATGATTAACATATAGTCATTTTTGAATATTAGTTATTAACTATCGTTAATATATTCAATTTATACAACATTTAATTTATCAGTTATGTTACACATATTAATAACAATTGATTAAAATTTATTTTATTTATATTTCTAGTGAACTAGAAATATAAATAAAATATTACATTAGTTATTAATATAATCATACCTGTACATTTTAATATAATAGATACTAACAATATCAGTAGTAGCCAGTTTTGTCTTCACTAAATCCATTATTAGATCATTATTACATCATTATAACAGTTACAAATGGTATTAGTAATTAAAAGTTAAATAATAGTTTATGTAGTATTTATTTTATTAGTCTGTTTTGTTGGTAAATTATATAACAAGTTTAAATCAATTGTTATTATATGTGTAACATAACTGATAAATTAAATTGTTTTAAATTGAATATATTAATAATAATTAGCAACATAATATTCAAAAAGACTGTACATTAAATATTTGTTGATACAAAGGTAGAATTTTGTCAGTAACAATCAACAAGTAAGTAAAAGTAATGAGGTTGTTTTGAGATGACTGTTTATAATATTAATAACCTGGTTTTAATTAGTTCATATTTTATAGTAATAATACATGTAACATAACTAATGAAGACGTATTCAAAGTAGGTTAATTTTGAGATGAATATTATATTATAGTAATAATATGTAACAATTCAGTCGACACTCTGGAATCTAACAAATATAGAAAAGACATAGTTGTCACTCAACTCAAATAATTTAAGTGACGTGATATAATCTTGTGCTAACACTGACCCCATAAAATGAAGGATTAGCTTTCATCTTTTAGAGGCACATCAGTACCTCAGACAACATTTGATAGTTGACATATTTGAACTATATACAGTAAATTATTGAAGTCTATAGAGAAAGAATTGACTATATCAGTCAAACTACTACAATGTAATGTGTGCAATATATGTAATATCTAAATATGTCATTATTTTGAATATAAATATTTAAAAATCCCGTATGTCACTGCTAACAACCTTGATATGACTTCAATTAAGAGATATTCCAGCTGGCAACACAATTCAAAATCTAATTCTTGCTTAAATCTTAAATGAATATCATTTTACATATACATAACTGTTTTTATGACAACTACAAGATCATCTTTGTATATCATACAGTGACTACTTGATTTACTTACTTGATAGAAATATCCATGACTTCTTGCTTAATAAAGTTCATGATTTTATTAATAATATTATTATCAGTACATTGCTATGGTTACCTTCATACTTGTGAAATTAAATTTATAAATTAATCATGATCATAAACATCAAATTATATAATGTCAGCTGTACAATATACTTTTAATATTTTATCACACCATATGCAGCACATGTGTTCATATTCTAGTTTCAGTAGTAGGTAGTGTATTAGTGATCATATCAACATTCTCATATTGAGGTATAACTTGATGAGAGACAGTATCTGTTAGTGGATTAATAGGAGATGTTACAGTACCTAAAATGTAATAACATATTAATTCAAGTGAATATCATTACTCAATATATAACACACACACACACACACACTGTTATTGGTTAATATTATATCATACCATATGCAGCACATTGTGTTCATCTCTAGTTCAGTAGTATGATGGTAATTAATAATATTCTCATATTGAGGTATATCAGTCATCACTTGATGTGTATCTAGTAGTGACTTATATAAGAGAGTGTGTATATAAAATGTAGTTAACTCTACCTTGTCTCAATGACTTAGTTTTCTTCTTATCCTATATATCATTATAAGTATTAGTACAGTACATACCAGTATTAGAACTGACACACCCACTAGACTACCAGTATACTACCTACAATATATAGTGATATATTTAGTTAACTAAACTAGAAGTTATCATATTAGTATTACCTATTATTAGATCTCTTTGAACACTTCTCACTTTAATAATAATAATATGAACATAATTGTTATAATATTAATAATAACTTACTATTATCACAGTCTGTACATAGTGTAAGAGGTGATGGAGACATACTGTTATTAGCCATTTGAATAGGGAATAGGAGAGAGTCCAGTAATTTAATTGATAAATATGATGATACAAATTATGATGATGTTAATAACTTACTATTATTACAGTCTGTACATAATGTAGTAGGTGATGGAGATGATAATGTTATACTTGATATATAGTTGGTGTAGGAATTAGAGAAGATAGTCCAATCACTAATTGATTATTTAGTTTTACAGCATACTTTAGTAGTATAATATGTATATTGTTATAATCCATATCATAAAATGTCACATTATAGTTACTACGATATATTTTCCTGTCATACATTACTAGCAGTACTGCTATCTACAATAATATAGGGATATTATTTAGTTAAAGTAATC
>NW_024534110.1:0-18520 GCF_016097555.1 Gigantopelta aegis
CAACAAACCCCCGCCAACAAAAAACACAAAAAAAAGCCACCACAACAAAATAAAAAAAACGAGTTACAACCGCAACAAAACACCCCCGACAACACAAAAAAAACAAACCCCAAAAAAACCAAAAAAACAAAAAAAAAAGAGGACAGAACCCAAGCGGACAGCCAAACCCACGAGGGAAACCGAAAACCCCAGCGTAGCACAACACCAAAAGATAAAAAAAAAGAAACAAAAAGAAAAACAAAAAAAGCGTAAACAAATCCGCGTAAACAACAACAACACTATGATAACAAACAAAAAAAACCAACCAACAAACCAAAACAGCCAACCCAAAACAAAACCACTAAACAAAACACAATCCACAACTCCACACAAAACCCTGCAAACAAAAAAAACCATAATAATGAACTTTACAGTACAAATAAACAACCATATTTTTCCACCACCCTAACCAAATAAGACAACACCAAAAACACAAGAGCAACACAAACAATACAACAAAACTACAAACATGTTACTCACCAAAACAAACCACCCCCACCACACACAACCCCAACCAAGCACAATAAACACCAAAAGTGCGCCACATTTGAAATCTTTATTACATCACAAGAACACAACACATCACAAACTTGTCTCGAATTTTTATAACATTACCCTAACCAACCCTCAACACACCCACCACACACACATCCCCACAACAATACACGTCCCACACACCAAACAAACCCCACATCCAAAACCACCCACGACCCACCCAAAATACCGCCAACCCCCCAACAACCCACATAGCCACACAAGGAAACACATTTAAGACACCAGACATACCACTTCACCCAACACCCCCAAAAAAAACACAACACACACACAAACACAAAAAGTCACCCAAAAAGTCCTGAAAATACCCCATAAAGGACAATCACCACAACAAACCAACCAATAAAAAACCCCAAACCCAAAACACACACCCCCCCCACAAACCCCACGAAAACCATAACCACACACCCCCCACCAACCACATACACACCTCATACATACATAACCCCAGCAACAAAACACCTACACACAACCCCACCACAAACACCACACACACCACCACCTACACAAACAGACACAAAAGAACTTTACAGACAAAATCACCAAACCAGACCCAATAACATAGCATCCACCACACCCCAATCAACCAAACCCACAAACCCAAACAAACACAACAACACCTCACCAGCACGCAAACAGAAACCACACACCCACACTCACCACCAAACCCTCCACACCACACCCCCCACCACTTACTATCCCCCCACCACACACACACACCCAACAGAACAAACAAAGCCTCAACACATCACCACCACAAAACCCACTAACACAACCATCCAGACGACACACCATCCACCAGACACAAAAAAAATGTTTCCACACTCCATCATAGACACACAATCACACACAATACCACCCCACCACACACACAGCAAACCCACACAATAAACACACCCCGGTCCCAAAAGCCAACGACACAACCCACCTAACTACACCAACACACAACACCCAAACTACGACCACCCAGCCACACCCAAAACCCAAAACCCCATCCCACACAAAATGCACCCCAGGAAGCAAACACACCCATCAACTCCCCCCACTTTAACCCAGCCACACACGATACACCCAATTCACACACACCCCCAACCAGAACTGACCCAACACACCAACACAAACATCTAACCAGTCGCAACACCTACAACCAGTCCACACCCAGGTCAAAAAACCAGCCCACTACCACCACCAGGCCACAAGACACAGCCCCACCCACCCCCACCACACAAGTCCCTTATCTAACCCACTAAGTGGGCCCACACCACTAGCACAAAACCAACCACCCACACCACCCCAAATCCCCCACCCAATCAAACGCCGCACCCACACTCACATCCAACCACACAGCAAACCCCACAACACACACTCCACACCCATCACCCACCCACACACACAAACACCAACACCACCCACACAAACACACACACCATACACACACAGCCCCCCATCACCAACCCAATACCACACACACAATCACCAACACACCACAAACACACACCCACACCCCACACCACATCCACCACACACACTAACAACACACCCCCACACACCACACACCACACACACCACATACATACAACCACACCCCACACCCCCCCAGCATACAACAAACACCACACACACACCCACACAACACCACCACACACCCACACACCCACATCACACACACCCACACAACATACACACATACACCAACACACCACACACACCACACACATAAACCACACAAAACCCACTCACACACACCACACATCCACCACCAACCACCCACAAACACATCCAACCCATACAGACATACCCAAACACCAACACCACACAAAAAATACACATTCACATCCCACCAGACACACACACATTTACACACAACCAACCGCACACACACCCACACACACAAACATACCAACACACACAATAACAACACACACCCAACCACACACCACACACGCAACAAACAACACAACCTCCATAACACAAACAACACCCACCCAAACACATCACCAACAACACACCACAGCAAACACACCATACACCATACAAACAAACACACACACCAAAACATACCACAACATCCACACCAACACACACTACACACACCACAACTACCCAACATACACACCAACCACATACACAACAAACACATCCAACACACCCCAAAACACCACCCACATCCACACACCAAACACACAAACACACATCACAATACACATACCACAACACACAAAACCCAACATACACACACACCACACACCCCAAAATCCACCACCCATACAACACACACACCACAAACCCATACACACATATACACACAACACACACACAACACACACAACACAGTCCCACCACCCACCAAACACACACCACACAACACACCACACACACACCAAGACACCCATCCACCACAAACACCCACCACCACACAACCCACACATACAAACCCACACAAGACATCAAAAACAAACAACCACAATCCACTCTCCAAACAAAAACACACCCAAAACACAAACAACCCAACAACCACAATACCACACACACACAAACACCACCAAACACATATACAAACCACACCCCCAGTAACACACACAAAAACATCACCACACATACACACACACCAAACAACACACTAAACACCCAACAACACAACACACAAACAACACAGAACACACACACCACTCAAAAACCACCCCACCAAAAAACAACCAACACTACCACAGAACATACACACCACAAACCACAACACCACACACACACCCCACAACACCCCCACACACACTAACACACACACCAAACACAAACCCCCACAAACAAACCAACCACAACCCAAACAAAACATCCCAAACAACACACCCATACACACACACAACAAAAACACACAAAAACACACACCAAACCATAACAATTCCATCCAAAACACCACAACACATACACACACAAACACACACAACACACACACATACAGTACACCAAAAAACACAAACACAAACAACATCACACCCACCACAAAACAGACACCCAAACCAACACACAATACACACACAAAAACCACCACACAAAACACCAACACACCTAAATAACAACCACCAAACACAACACACCCAACCCCACCACATACACACAACACAAACAACCACACAAAAAACACACACACCCAACAACCCCACTGCCACACCAAATCCCAACAAACTCAAACCTACACAAACATACTAACAACCCACACCAACACACAACCACAAAAAAAAACACCAACAAACCCACCATACACCAACCACACAAAACAAAACAAAAAACAACCAAAACACCACCAAAAAACACACCAAACAAAACATAGAACAGCACCAACACCCCAAACACCCAACACCACACTAAACACACACACAACACAAGACAACACCATCCACAACTAACAAAACACCACACACAAACAACCAGACAAACCCAAACAAATCACAACAAAAACACACCACACAAACCCATCACACCTCAAACACACCACAACATACAAACACACACATACACAACAAACACAACATCCCAAACACACAAAAAACACAAACCAACAAACCAAATACACACATAACCCTACTCCACAAACAAAAACCAACACACACCCCCCCCACAAAAAACCACCCCACAACACAACCAAACCCAAAACAACCAACCACACTACAAAAAAAACACTACCAACTAACACACCCAACACAATAACAAACAACCCACCCAAACAAACCAACCACAAACATCACACACCCCCACACACACCACCCAAACCACAAAAAAGACAACCTAACACACCCACAAACACCAACACACACCACACACAAACAACACCCACACCACAACCCATCTCCCACAAATAACAACACATCACACCACCCCCAACAACAACCAAAAAAACACACACACAATACCACAAACACAAACAAAATCCAAAAAACACAAACAAACCACATACACAACACTAAACAACCATTAAATCACAACCCAACCACAAACACAAACACACACTATAACCAAAAAAACCAACACAACACTCACCCACACACCACAAACAACCAACAACAACCACAAAATAAACCCAAACTCTACATACACAAACCAACCCATAACAACAACAACACACATACTCTAAACACACAAATCACAACCACAAAAAACACACACCAAAACACAAACAAAACCAAACACACAACACACCACAAACAAACACACAAAAACAAAACACGACTAACCATCATAACACACATCACCACACATAACCCCACACACACCACAAACACAACACAAACCCCACACAACAACACACCACATACACAACAACACAAAACACAAAAAACAAAAAAAACACAACACACACATACCAAAAAACCAAACACCACAAACAACAAACAACACAAAAAACAAAAACAAAACAACACCAAAACACACAAACAAAACCAACACAACACACAAAACACATAAACACACAAACAAAACAAACCAAAAACTAACAAACCCACACATAAACAACCACAAAACACCACAACCAACCCAAACACAACACAAAAAACAAAAAACAACCACAACACAACCAACAAAAACACAACCCAAAAGCAAAATACACCAAAATTACCCATAACACAACCACACCCCCCAAAAACAAACCAACACACAACAAAAACACAAACCCCACACAACAAAACAAACAACAAAACAATCCACACACAAAACCAAAAAACATACAACATAAACCACAAACCAACACAAACCCACAACACACAAACACACCCCAAATAAACAAACCACCTACACACAAACACCACACAACACACAAACACAAACAAAACAATACCCCACACACCACACCACAAACCAAACACTACCCATCCATAAACAACATAAACACAAAACACACACCACACCCAACACAACAAAACCCACACAACCACATCCACACACAACCACAAAACAAAAACACAAACCACACACACCCACAAAAACACACACCCCCAACCACAACACATACACAACACACACAAACACAACCACACAACACACAAACAAACACAAACCCACAACCACAAACCACACAAAAACAACCAACCACAACCACAAAACACACAACATACACACATCACCAACAAAAAACACAAACACACTCACATACAAAAAAACAAACACAACAAACAACCCACCACCACCACACACATCCACCAAAAAAAACTGCCAACACCACACACACAACAAACAAAACAACCAAAAACACAAAAAATCACCACACCAAACATCCCAAAAAACCCAACCAAACATACAACATACACACCCACACCAAACATCACACACACACACACAAACACAACAAAACACACCAATCACATTAAACAATAACACACCCACATCAACAAAAAAAAACCACAAAAACAAAACAAACAAACAAACAAACACCAACACAAAAATAAAGCTACACACACAAACAAAAACAAAAAAAAAAACAAAAAAACACAAACAACACACACACAAAAAACAAAACAAAAAAAAAAAAACACAATCACAAAAAACCCAAACACAAACAAATACACCAACCACAACAACAAACAAAAACTACACAAACAACAACAAACCCACACACACCACCAAACAAACACCCAACATAAAAACAAACAAAAAACATACCAAACACAAACAAACACACACACAAACACCACATAAAACAAACAAACCACAACCAACAACAACACACACCCCACACCAACACAAAAAAACAAAAACAAACAAACACACAAACCAACACAAAACACCCAACACAAAACAAAAAACACCAAACACACCACCCACACAACAAACAACAATAACAACCACACACAACAAAAAACCAACATACAAAAACAAAAAACAAAACCAAACACAAACTCAACAAATACAAATAACCCCCAAATACAAACAACACTACACACAAAAAAAAACAACAGAACAAAAACAAACAACCACAAAAACACCACAACAATACAAACAAAAAACTACAAAACAACAAACAAAACAAACAATCACAAACAAACAACACACCAACAAAAACAAAAAAAACAACCCATCATAACACAAATACAAAACAAACAATAACACCAAACAACAAACACCCAAACCACAACAAACACAGAACACAACCCACCACAAAAACCAACACACAAAAACAACCACAACAACCAACACCCCCAACCCCACACACCCAACAACAAATACAAAAAAAAACCAACCAAGAGCCCATACACAAAACACACAAACACAAAAAACACCAATACAAAAACACACCATACAACAAAAAAACACCCACAGAAAAAAACCACACACCAACACAAAAACACACACAAACACCCACACCACACAAAACACCAACACACACACCCCAAAAACACAAAAAAAAACTAAAACACAAACACCATACAAAACCCACCAAAACCAAATACAAACACCAACAAACACAAATAACCCACACACAACACATCACATCCCACACATTACAATACAAAAAACCCAACCACATCCAAAAAACATAACACACAAATTCCAAACCCCCAACCATCCACAACACCATCACGACCCAACAACAAAACACCCCAAACACACTAAACCACACAACCAAAAAAACACCAAACTCCAACCAAAAAAACAAAAACCCACCAACCAAACCAAACCACATTCACCAACAAAAAACAAACCACAATAACACCCAAAACCCACCACCACCCACATACCACCCAACACACCCCACCCCAACCAAAAACACATAAAACCCAAACCACAAAACAGCCAACCCACCACCAATCACTTAACAATAATCCCCCAACACCAATTAAACCCCAAACCCAAATAAACACATTACCCCACACAACCGCAAAAACACACAGAAACAACCCCCCAACAATCAAAAAATTAAACTAAACCCCCACACCCATCACAAACAACAACAAACAAAAACCCAACAAACTACCACAAAATCGCTACAAATCACAAACAAAAGTCACCCGATTAAAATACGACAACCCCAGCCCATCCTAAACAACCCCCACCCCCCCACAAAACATCAACCACCACAAAACACAAACCACAAACAAACAACAAACACCCTAACAACACACCCCCCCACACAAGCCACACAACACAAAAAACAAACACACTACCATAACAAACCCCTAAACCGACCACAACACTTACTCAACCACAACTAACATAACCACTAACAACCATGCCAATCAAAACCCAACTATACAATAAAAACCCACCACACCAAACTTCACCAAACAAAACCCAAACCACACCATTCCATTACTTACACACCTAACCACACCAGCACAATCACAAAAAAACACCCACAATCCAAACACAAACCAACCACCCAACCCACCCCCACGCCAAAACAAGCCAACGCACCCCACAAAAAAACAATTACCCAATACAAGTCACCACACCACAACACACAAAAAAACCCCACAAATCTAAAAAAACAACACTCCAAACAACCCCTAAAACAAAATCACACCCACACACAACCCACAAAACACCCACAACACAAAACTCAACACACCCCCCCCCCCCCCCCCACATACCACAAAAACAACATCCAAACCCCACCACAACACAACCAAGCCAAAGACCCAACATAGGCAACAAGTCAAAACCAAAACCACAACCACACAACACAAAACAAAAACCCACACCCACAAACAAACAAAACCAAACAATAAACACAACACAATCAACACACCAACCCCAACAACACACAAAAAACAACAAAAAGACAATACACACCACCATACATACACACCACACCACACAAAACAACACAACATACATTTATAACATAACAAATTACAAATCAACATCACACAAACACATAAACAACCACAACAAACACAAACCCAACACAGACACATAAAACCAAGTGAAAATGCACAGCACACAACACAACTACAATTGCATACTCAACTAACACCAAACCACTCCGTCAGCGACACCCAAACGTCAAACACAACAAATAACAACCAAACAAACATCACACCTAAAAAACAGTCCCAAAACCCAACAACAAACCACCCCACAAAATATAAAAAAACACAGTACCCAACTAGCAATCAAATACATAAAAATACAAAAACAACACTACAATAACTCCCCAAAAAAACAAAAATCACATCAATCACACAATAAAACCAACAATAAATACAAATAACCTTAACATGAAAAAAAACTAAAAAAACAAACAACTCACTATAACAAATACAACAAAATCACACACAATAAAGCCCAATTGCATAAACAATCCAAACACACAAAAAAACTACACCCACCTTAACAACAATAACCAACCAAACCAAACAACTACAACCAAATCATCAACACAATTAACTTATAATAATACAATTCATGAAAACAAAATCTAACAAAACCCCCAACAAACAAACGATCAATGTCAAACCAACGTTAACAACTCCAACTACATAAAAAACAACACCTTGACAATAATATATGTCCAACACTACGGCAACAACAATAAACCAAAAACACATCAACATAAAACACATAACTACAACCACAAACAAAAACACAACAAAACCAATAACAAAAAGAACAATATGAAACAAACCACAACCCAAAAAACCAACATTAAATTTTCACCGAACCAAACTATGCAATAACTCCTTCACTTATACATACACACAAACATAGATATAACACCCAAACACTTAATACGAACAAACAGATTAAACAATTTCAAAACAAGTAATCCACTCTACACCAATCACCTCCCATGAAAAAATATGTATGTCAAGTCAAAAAACACTACACACCAACATCAAAAACCAACACAACATAACAGATAGACTCACCAACAACATCTGACAAAATCACACGATGTTTATTTAACATAGTTGTAAAACATCAAATTATAACCAAACCATCAGCATTATTGACCATGCTGGAAATCCAACAAACCACATACATCCAATCACACATATTTTCCAACCTCACCCTCACAACACCAAATACTCGCAACCAATCAAATAACACGTATTCTCCTCACCAAAAACACAAATTCAAAACAAAAATAAAAAATACCCCCAACCCACACAACTCAAATACATGACACTAAATTACAAACAATCACTATTTCAAAACACAAATCTGACATACAAACCAAAAACAAACATAAAACAATAGTACAACTACAACAAACCTAACAAAAACATTAAAATGGATGGTACAACCTACCAACAAATGATTCAGAAATGAATACGCACAAACCACCATTGCAAACACATACACCACACCAAAAACCTAACGTTTTTGCCAACACTCAACCACATACATTAACCCATTCGTGTGTAATACAATAACGTCAAAACACCCCAGCAACAAACACAACCCCATTCCAAAACTGCCCAACATCACGTCATAAACCACAAACACTAACAACATCCACAAACAAAAAAAAACACACAACCATACACAAATCCAATCACAACACAAACACCACGTATACCCACACAACCAAATTGAAACACAAAAACCACAATCCAAACAACAACAAACACACTATACAAAAATAAAATAAAAAACCAAAAAAACAATACAAAAAAAAAAAACACTATAAAACACAAAAACAAAATCCAACACATAGTCACCTACCAAACACTTGGTTAAACAAAAATCACAAAGCAACTCACACAAGGTAAAACAACAAATATCCAAAAACAAGCAATTAAAATACAAAACACCCAGTTAACATGTCACATACCCAAAACAAACGAAAACAAAAAAAACAACACAAAAAACAACAACCAAAATCAAACAAATCTAACCAAACCAACAAACAACAACACAAACACAACCACCAAACAACACAAACAACAAATAAAACACACAAAAATACACAAAAATCAAAGAAAAACAAACACAAAAAAACAAACAAACAACACCAAACAACAAATAACAAAAAAAAAAACAAATACAGCTCAAAAAACCAAAACACACAAAATAAGATCACAAACAACAAAAAAAACAACAAAAGAACTAAACAATCAACACACAATACGAACAACACAGTGACTAATAAAACAAAGACAAAGCGGCAAAATTCTAACACCAACAGTAAACACCACAAAAAAACAGAAACAAACAACCAAAAAAAAACAACACAAAAAATAACAAAAAACAAAACACCAAAAAAAGCAAAACCACAAAAACATCAAACGCAAACACAACCCAAAACACAACCACAAAAAGCCAAACAACCAACCACACACAAATATCAAAAACAACGCACAACACACAATACAATCACCCACCCAAACACCAAAAATCAACAAATATCAACACCACACAAACCAAAACCACACAATCCAACAACACAAAAAAAAACCACAATTAAAAAACCAAAACTCAAAAACAAAACCGAAAAAAAAAACACCCACGTAAACATCTCCAAAACACCAGTTGAACACAAACGAACACAACAAACCCAAACAACACAAAAAACACCACAAACAAACACCCGACAAAAAAAAACAAAACACAACAACAAAAACCAATAAAAAAATCAAAAACCCACCAAACAAAAAACAACTCTAACCAAACACAAACCACAACAAAAAAAAACAACAACGAATCATCCCAATAAAACATACACAACAAACAAAAAAACACAACACACACAATCAACAAACATCCAACCTACAACAACACAAACAAAAACAAACCAAACAACAACCAACAAACAACAAACCACAAAAAAAAAATTAGAACAAAAACATCACAAACAAAAACACCAAAAACAATCAACCACACAAAAAAACACCATCCAAAACAAAACAAAAAATCAAAAAAATCCAAAACAAAAAACACAAATCCAAACACAACAAAACAAACAAAAAAACACAAAACACCAACAAAAAAACCCAACAACAAGCAAATCCAAAAACACAACAAAAAACAAAACGAAAAATTCAAAAACACAAAACAAAAAACACAAAAAACCAACACTACACAAACACAAACAAACAACAACACAATCCAAACACCAAACAGAAAAACAAAACAAACTAACCCAACAACCAAAAACATGACACAAAAACCAAAAAATTACAAAAACACCCAACACCAATCAACCAAAACAAGTAAACACAACACAAACATCACAATCTTACACCAACAATCAAAACCCAAACAAAAACCAACAACACCACCAAAAATCAACAAACACACCAAATCCACACAAACATCCCAAAAAATACAAAAAACCATCAAACATCACTCAACAACCCAAAACACCTGAACGTAACAACACCGCAAAAAAACAACATAAACAAACAAGAACACAAACACAAACTAATCAAGACAAAACACACAACATAACAAAACAACCAGTCACAAAAACACTTACACATCAACCCATAAACACAAACACCATCCAACATAACCAAAACCAACTAAAAACAAAAAGTCAACAGCCAAACCTCAAACAAAACACCACAACACAAACAAAACCAACCAACCATCACCAAAAAAATTCAACCCAAACAATCACACACAACCAAACACGCACATACTAACCACTCTACAACAACCACCCACAACAACCCACCCAAAACAACGTAACACACCAAACAACATATCACCAACCCCCCACACATCCAAACCAACCAACCACACCAAACAAAACAATCACAACACCAACACACATCCCACAACACCACACGAACAAACCACATAAAAAACATAACAACCACATCACACACATACACTACAAACACAACAATAAACACAAAATAAACACAAAACACACACCCACAAAACCAAAACAAACATACAACACAAAACAACCCAAACAAACAAACATCATCAAAAACAACACCACAATCACAACAAAATTCACAACAAACAATACAACAACCCACCATACAGTTAGTCCTCCAAACAAAATAAAATACCAGCTACCACAAACCAAAAAAAACACAAACGATCACAAAAAAAACAACAACCCACAAAACACACACACACAACAACTAAACAAACAAACTCATACATACAAAAACAAGATAAACAACCACACCACACACACATCAAACAAAAACCACACACAAACCACAAAAACCAACACACACAAACACAACCACAAACACAACAACAATAAACCCACATATATAAACACAAACACAAATCCCACCAAAAAACCAAACCACAACACACCACAACACACATAACAATCCGCAACAATCACAAACAAAAAACATCAATCACAAAACAAACAATCAACACAAAACAGCACAAAACAAACACAAAAACACCAAAAACTACAAACCCACAAACAACCAAAAAACACACCACAACACAATCACCACCACAAAACACAACAACATCACATACAAAACCAACCAACAACACACAAACAGAAACACAACACCACACAAACAAAACAAAACTACACAACCACCCAACACAAAACAAATCCACCCACAACCCCACAAATCAACACCACAAAACACCATCAACACCATCCAACACCAATAAAACCACCAACACAAAAACACAAATCATATCATCTATCCAAAAACCCAAAAACACCAACCCACCACACCACAACAAACACCCACACAAAAAACACAACAAAACACCACAACACAAAACAAAAAACCCACAAACAAAAACACGACAAAAACACAAACACAAAAACCACCCAAAATAACACACCCAAAACAACCACACACAAACACAACAACACACAACGATCCTTAAACACAACGAAACAAAACACACCGCAACCTGTCCCACAAACCACAAAACAAAACCTCAAAACACCATCAAAACAAACCAACACCCAAACAAAACCAAAAACAAACAAAAACACCCCAGCTCACACCAACCACAAAAACACTCCACCCAAACAACACAACCCCACACAACACCGCACAAAACCACACATCACAACAAAACAATAACAAAATCAACAAACACCACTCAACAAACACAACCATCACGACACAACACAACCCAAAAAGCAACATACACACAAAACTACAAACAACACAACCATTACAAAACAACAAAACCCCCACATAACAATCAAACAAACACAACAAACACACCACACAAAAACCAACACACACACCACACAACCATCAACCAACATAAAAACACATCAAACACAACACAAAATCACCCACCACACACACACACAATCAACATCAAAACAAACAACACCACACAATACACAACAAAACCACCCAACACACATCACAACAAACACAAAACACAACAAAACAAAAACACATCCAACACACACACCACACACCAACCACAACACAAAAAACACCAAACAACCACAACAACCACACAAATCCAAACAAAAACACAACAAAAACACACAACAACACAATCAAACAACCCACACACAACAAACCAACAAAACACCACCCACAAAACCAAGCATCACGACAAACCAAACAACAAACAAAACCCCACAACCAACAAAAAACACATACTAACCCAACACTCCAATTACACAATCACCAAACAACAACCACAAACCATCCACACAAAAACAAACACCTCCCACATCAAACACACCCCATGTCAAACACCAACAAAATACGACCAACAGACACCACCAAAATCATCACACAAAACAACACAAAAAACAAAATCACACAAAGAATAACAAACCAGACCCACACCCAATCAATCAACCATTATAAACCAAAAACACAACACCCTAAAACACCACCCAATCCACCCAAAATCATCCACAAACACAAAAAACAAAACACCCCCACCTTCACCAACCACCAAAAACAAACAACTCACACAACAAACAAACCAGAAACAGACACCACCACCAATCACAACAAAAAACATCACATCACAGAAACAAAAAAACCCACCACAACACAAACACAACACAAAACAAACACCCACAGACCACATCAAATCAACACACAAACAACACAACCACAAAACAAAAAAACATCACACACACAACACCAAACACCCAACAAACACACCAACAATAAAAAATAAAAACAAACACACAACACGAAACAAACACAAACCACACAAAAAACCAACACAACTAAAACAACCCACACCCCACACAACACCAACAAAACAAAACAACAAACTACAACACAACACAACAAAACCCACATTCACAAAAAACCCACAACAAAACACACACAACCAACAACAAATACCAAAACCAATCAGAACACACAAAACAAACATACAAACACCACACACACACACCCAAAACAAAATAGCACAAACCAAACACAAACCACACAATCACACCAAATATCAAATAAAAAACAAAATAAACAAAAAACAAAATCACACACTAAAAACAAAAATAATATCACCCTTAAACTTTCAACATAACAACAATACAACAAAAACACAAACACAAACAAACAAAACAAAACAACAAAACAAACCAAAACATCATTCACACCACCTACCAAAACAACCAACCAAATATCACACATTAAACAAATAAAATTACCACCTACTACAACAAAAAAAAACACACAAAAATCCACAATATAACACAAACACATCCCAATACACACCACACACACAAACCGCATAAACACCACCCCCCACAAACCCAATTACACACCCTCAACCCCACAAAAAACACAAACACAAAACCACACCACAAAGTAAAAACCCGAACACCCCACACACCACCAACACAACAACACACATAAACCAACAAAAAACACCCCACCAAATCACAACAAAATCAAACAAATCCACAAACAAATGAAAAAATGAACAAAACCCATCAATCCCAACCACAACAACTTGAACAAAACACAACAACCACACAAAAAAACAAAAACCACCCAACAAACACAAACACAAAAATCCCAACAAACACATACAAACAACAATCCAAAACACACTCAACATTCAACACTAACACAAAACCAAACCACACAACAAACCACACAATCACCATAAAACAAACAAAACAACCAACACAACCCACCCAACCAAAACACAAAAAACACACCAAACAACACACACAACCCAAAACACAAAACACAAAACAAAACCCAAAAACAACAACAACAAACACACAAAACCCAACATGGACAACAAACACAAACCCAGTCAAAACACCAACAACATCATAAACATAACACTCAACAAAATAAACCAACAAATAACCCAAAAAAATCAAACAACAAAATACAAACAACAACAAAAACAACCATAAAACACCCACCACCAAAACCATAAAACACATCAGCCAAAACACAAGAAAAAACACAACAAGCACCCATCACACCTCACCAATATAAAAAACCCAAAAAACAAAAACAAGAAACACAAACACCACACAACACAACAACAAACCAAACAAAACACCAAAAAAACAATCACACACAACAAACAAAATTTCAAAGAACACATCAACAAAAAACACCCACAAACCAAAACACACCACACACACACAAAAAGCTCAAACAACAACAAACAAATAAACTATCAACCAACAAAACAACACATCCAAAAACACAAAAACAAAAAAAAAACACACAACAAAACACTCACCAAATCAAACATCCGAAAAAACGTCACAATAGATCTAAATAACACCACAAAAACAACAACACACCAAAAAAAAACACACACAATACACAACAACACATAACACACAACTCAAACAAAACACTGAAAAACAAAAAAGCTACACACAAAACACAAAAAATCACCAAGCAGCACTAAAAAAACCACCAAAACCAAACCAAAAGCAACAACATCAAACCATAATACAACCAACACAAAAAAAATAAAACACATCTGAACCAAAAACAACTGTATACACAAAACCACAACACCCGAAACAAGCCAACACAAACAGCCACACCCTTAACACAACAAAAAACACACCAACTCTCACAAAAACATACACCACAACAGCAAACCCAAACACAACAACAACCAAAAAAAAGACAACCAACACACAAACGCAAAAACACAAAATCACACAAAAAACTCCACCAACCAAAAAAAAACAAAAAAAACAACAATAACGAAAACACCAAACAAAAAATCCCGAACACCCAACCACACATCACCATCACCCCCAATACAAATGCCCCCCAAACCCCCCCCCACCACACCAAAAACATAAACCAAACTACCCCCCAACCCCCCCCACCCCAACAAAAAAAAACCACCCCACCTCCCCCCCCCACCCCAACAACACACCCCTAACAAAACACACCAAAAGCACCCCCACCCGACCCAACACCATCCCCCACACAACACCCCTCTACAAAACACACAACGCCCCCAATCAACAAACCAACACACCACACCACAACCCAACAAAACCCCAAACAAACAAAAAACAACCCAAAAACCCACACACCCACCATCCAAAACTCAAAACCATAAGAAATCATAACAAAACAACACTCTACACAAAAAAACACACACAACCCAAAGCGGAAACCCACCACAACACCAAAAAACATCAAAACCCCCACCACACCAAACAAACCCCAAAATCCACCACACACACATCCAACACAAAACACACACAAGCACCCAAACCCCCACATCACCCATCACCCCCCCCCACGAACCCAATCTCCCCACCACCCACTGTAATCAGTGCAACTCCCCCCGAACTCCACACCACCACCCACCACCACCACGAGCATCCACCATCAGTGCAACCTCAACACGCCCGCACCCCACAACCCAAACCATTCTTAATTCAACACCCAACCCTCAACACAACCCCCACACAACTAACCTACACCACACGCAATATCCCAGATAACCCACCCCCCCCACACCCCCCCCCACACCCATCCACCACAGACCCACGACCACCCTCTACGCAACACTGCCTATCACCACTCACAACACACCACAACCCACATATGTCCACAAAACAAGACTCACACAACCTTCACAGCGCAAACTTCCACACCACCACGACACTAACATACATCACTCGCTCAAACGTGGCCCACCCAATGCAACTTCCATTAAGTTCCACACCCACCTACAGCAAGTGCATTCTGATAAAAACCACATCCACCTACGTGCCCATCATCACCACACCTCCAACCCCCACCACACCACAGTGCTAAACCTCACTAAACCTCCAACGACTCACTCATGTAACTACCAATTCAGCCACGACCAAGAGACAAACCAACTCAAATATTCATAATTCATCCACCCCCCACACACCACACACACCAAGCCACCACCCACCCCACCACTCCACGGCACACCACCACCACATCCCACACCCAGCACAAGTCACCCCATACACCAGTTTTTACTTCCACACACACAACCACATCACACCACTCACCACCACACAACCACTTCCACACGACTATCTTCTCCAACCAAGCACCACTCCAACCACACCCAAACTACACCATACCATCCCAACCATACGAAAAGAACACACACACCCAAACACGTGAACACCACACACACACTCCCCGCCCCTCACCTACAGCTCACAAATGACACCCAACCTCTGTACACCCATCATCCACACATTCACCCAACACCAACACCAACAAAATTCAATCCAAAACCAAAAACAACATCAAAACAATTCAAAAACAACAATTCAAACAAAATTCAACCAAACATCAACAAAAAACCAACATTCAAAACAAAAAAAAACACACCAACAACCACCAACAATCAAAACCAAAAAAAAAACAAAACCACAAACAACAACAACCAAACAAACAAAAAACAATCAACACCCAAAACCCACAAAAAACAATCCACAACAACCCAAAAAAACCACCACACAAAAAAACTCACACAACATCAAATCACAAAAAAACCAACAAACCAACAAAAAAAACAAATTCAACACACACAAACCAAACCAAAAACAACCAATCCA
>NW_024534111.1:0-26230 GCF_016097555.1 Gigantopelta aegis
TTTCAATTATTGTCGCGGGTATTTGTATTTTTCTTATTTCTCTTGTGTTTTTCGGAATTTCCCTTATTTTTTATTTTATCTTCTTAAACATTTATGTTTACCATTGGGTAAAAGCTGGGGGGGAAAAGGTACAAAATGTTTATGCAAACTCATTTCAATTAACATATTTTTTTTTTCATACCTAGTGGAACAATTAATTTTCATTGGACTGTTAAACATTGGCTATATTAGTTCATCTATGCTGTCTTCTCTTTTTGCCTTTATGCGTAACTTTTTTTTGAACAGCTGATAGCACTCTATTCTGTCAAACGATTATTTGCAATGCTAATGTCTCTGTATATAAGAGAAGGGTTGCTAAATTTCCTTTGGAGATTAGTTGACAAAATTGTTGTTAGTTATAGTTCTGAATTATTTCTATAGTCCATTCCTGTTCTATTATGACTGGTCAAGCTTGAATCTCGTTTCCTAACATATACCTGGAGATCTTTTATTTATTTGTCATTCCTTGTCATAGTGGTTATTGTATCATGAATGTCATCGTACTATTTTTTGTGGACAGTTTCTCTGAACTTCCGCACTAAAAGAGTGAGGGTTTGATTATAATTTATTTTAAAGTTTTAATTTTTAATGGGGGATGGAGGCTCTAAAAGATATAGAATGATTACTGCTTCATTTGTGGTATTGAGAGTGATGTCTTCGAAAAGAAAGGAATTGAACAGATACACCTGTCTGATGCCCATCATTAATGGCAAATATGTACAAGGTATACCTGTATGGTCAAAGATTAAACTCAGTATTGTACTTGATAGGACTGTACAAATACTAAGAAGAGATAGCTGTATGGATTATAAATAATCTGTGTCATTCAACATTTAATTTATATAGTCATTCTCTGACCATTATCGTGGGAGTCATAACATGTTACACCTACATCTATATTCTCTTTACATCTACTCAATGCGAACTCCAGAGCATATGCAGTAATAAGTATGTCTATGAGTCTTCAGTTATACTTTCCAAATCACAGCACAATATATTGTGATTTAAATTTAAGATGGAGAAAAAAAGCGTAAAATTTTTCCCACTTCGAAAAAGCCAAGAAACTAGGTGGTGTGTGTCTGTTTCTGATTGCCACAACACTCTCTACTAGAATTGCTTACAAGTTGTGGAAAAAAAAGAAAAAGATATCTAGCTGTCCCAACCACACAACCTCTAATTGAGACACCAACTTTTTTTGACTTTACAGGGTTTATTGTCACTGTAATTATTTTTTACCTGTTATATTTTTAGATAGTTATATTGTAGTGTTATATTAAGAGGCTGTTTATTTATAGTAAGCATTGTAGTACATAAATAACTATGTCTTTGATCTATATTATTTAATTCCAACGAAAACCTTTAACGTTCAGTTTTTGACTGGGCAGGCACAAAAATCTGTACGTACATGTATATAATATTTTAGTCAGAAACATTCCATTAGTCTTGGCAATTAAGATGGTGGGTGTGGTCTGTGCAATCGACTTTTAAAGAAATCGAAGAAGTGGTGGAAATATACACGGACCTAAGTGGATACAATAGGGTTATTAATATTAAACTGATGGATGTGCCAAACACATCCGCAGTTACTATAAACTGCTGAAGTACAGAGTTTGAAAGTGTTATTGCTGGAGTATTATCGAAGCCTACAACCCTAAATTTCTTTTCAGCAGTAATCAGTCGGATAAATTTCCGGGTTTTCCTATTTCAATTGCCTACTCTATTTTGCCTATGTGTGTTTGTGATCGGTGCTCATCCACTTTTAGTTGATCAGAAAGTGATTTGTACATGAACTACTAATGCCAATGTTGGTATAAAGGCTGCTAATTAATAATTGTTATGAAAATGGACTATGCTATTATCCTATAATGGCAATCAAGCTTGCCTTTTTATCTTTACTGGGAGCAATTCATGAGCTTAGCACCAAGTCCATAATCTCTAAGTAGATAATGACCTCTTCCTATTTGCTACATTAGGCAGTACAACATTTAAATGTTATTTAAATGGTTATGCCTCTTTCATTATTCCAGTATGAAAAAGGTCACTAGAATAAAACACAACAATACTGTATCATTATCCCTGTATAATTGAGTTAAGTATAGGTCAAATGTTCTTACTGTTGGTATCAAGGATTGTTCCAACTAAACTGTAGCTTTACTGATGCAGGGTAGGGCACAATAGCTAGCACCAGTCATGGCAATGAAGGGTGACATATCCTTGGCTAATCTAGCTATGTTAAATTTGACAGTAAATTAATTATATGTCATATATTTTGTCATATTTCTTAAATCATTTAAACTTGGTTATTGCATTAAAACCCATCACTGCATTATACATCATGTAAAATCATACATATCATATAATATAAATGTGTTTATAAGCAAGTTAAGCCCATCTGGAATAATCATCTGGTCAAGTTCGAGGGTGAAAAGGCCCTCTGACTCTCTTCAGAATTGCCTGTTAGCTTGTGATGATCAACATTCCTCTCGGTTCTTATCTATTTCTTTTCAGTAACTTCTCATACTCTGTAGATCTTCCAAGAAAGAGGTCAACCACCAAGATATCCTCATCATTTTCTTTGTCCTTTCTTCACTGGACATAGTGTCAAATTTTAAGTGCCTCAAGCCAACGGTCACGATGTGATTCATCACTGAACTTGACATTTTTGCAATATAGCTTTGGTCTCTCTCCTCCCGTTTTCTATGTAGAAAAATAACACAAAGAGCTGTTAGTGGATTTATAATACGTAAAGGATATATATCACAAACACAATTGCAAACAATATATATAAATATAATATATATATATAAAGTAGCAACCAATGTATGGTTACAGTGTATGAGCAACCTACTCTGTTCGTTGCTTTCATATCTTCTTCTCCTGGTAGCATTGTGTCCGTTGCTTTTCCCTCTTTTTAAATGCCAAAGATGCTTCACATTTACTCCCGGTAAAACTCGATATGCTGCAACTAAAATTAACAAAGTATATTAAAGTAGCTATAGTGATAATTGCTTGTTCAAATGGGCCATAGTCCCAGTTCCAGTTGTGTTCTACAAGTAGATATTAAATATTCAATGCATAGAGAATAGCTACATCACAGAAAAATATACTACTAGTTTATGTACAAATCATAAAAGTATAATCATGAATATTATTCCTACTACAAATAACACAATGAATGTGCGAACAACATTAATTTTTAACTAACCAGATTATCATCAGTCAGAAATTCTGATTCAGTGCTTTCACCTTCTTTTAAACAAAATGACATTGAAAATGAGTTGCGTCCAGACAAAGTTTTCTTCTCTGTTCATGTACTATGGTACTGCCCTCATTGTAAGAAGGATGTCACTAAATCAAAACGTACAGAAAGCAGAGAAAGACTTGTACTTTTGTGATGGATAAGTGGATTGTGAGTGTAAGAATCATAAAGGAAACACAAGGAATTGACTCCGTTATGAAAGCTGTGAGTTCTAATATTATCTTTTGCAAGATAAATTGTTTTCCAATAGATAAAATAAATAAAGGGATGATTTTGCTAATACTGCACTAGAATTATCTTTAAAATCCCTCCCCTTTCTAAGTTTATGATTGTACTGCATGATGAAAGTCATATTCTCTGTGACCAGTATAGTATTTACTCATGACTAATTTCTTCATCATTGGATTTACAGAGCAGATGGCACCAGAGCTCCACAATGTCTGAACACACAGATTCTTGTTTTGTTGAGGAGAATATACAATGGTAATCAGGGTAATCACAAACTAGCTTGTGGCTATTTAATGTTTCTTATATACTATAGCAGAACAATTTTTTGGCTCCCTTTGGAACACATAGCTTACTGGTGATACTATAAAGGTAAGAATAATTGGTAAGGTTAATGTTTTCCTATTTTTTATTCCTTTGATCACTGTACAACTCGTATTTTTTAAGACAATCATACTATTGATAAACAAACTTTTTTTTAATAAAAGTTCAAGTTTTGTTTCCTTTACAACAGGGAGCATTGGGAGAATATTGAAGATTATGACAGTGACATTGAACAAGAGATCAACAATGCTCCTTCTACAACCAACACCACCTGAGCATAATTCAAATGAACTTGTTACTGAGGCTGCTGCTGCTTTAGCTACTTGGATTTATTGTTTCTTCTTAGGCTTCAAGGAAAACATTACTTCCTGAGAATGCCATGATGAATTGATTAAGTTATGTCGAAAGTATTCACAATTATGGCAAAGTATTCAAACATTCAACTCACATTTTAACACAACAAGTTTCCAACTTCATTAATATGGCTAAAAAAATAACTGTTCACCAATACAAGTCAATGTTTCATCTTATTTTGTTTGTCCAGAATGTTTATACTGTCCATGAACATGTCTCATGTTCACTTTCACAAGGGAACTGCAGGTGCTTAAACAATCAATTTCCTAACCATCCTGTAAAGAGATTTCGTCAACCCATGTGGTTCTGCTTTGTTGAAGTCTGTTTTTTTTTTCATCTGGCAAGTGTATTTACTACCCTTAAAAGTTTACTGCTATTACCCTTTGAAAATGTATATACAGCAAATGCTTCTACGTCCTGGGTTTTATCGACCTTATGTAGACAGTGGATAATCGTCAAGACAGTACAAACTTAACGATGTTTTATATGAGAAATTTGGAAAACTCTATGAGCATCAGAGACAAAATCTCATTGAACACAATTGCACTAATGCTAAATGTTGATTGGTTTAGACCATTTAAGCATCTCCCCCAAAACAGATTCTGTTTGGGTGATTTTACCTAACAATTATGAACTTACCACGTATGTATCGTTTTAAAAAGGAGAATGTCTTAACAGTAGGAATATTACCTGGACCCTCATGAGCCAAACTTCACATGACACCTTTTTAGATCCACTTGTATCTGAGCTTGATTCAACTACAAAAATGGTTTGTACCGATTGATTGTATCTTCATCGACTTCAACATACGAAATTCCTATCAATGCTTATTGTTGTCTGTTGCTTGTGACTTGTACTAAATTAAATTCAATAATATTCATACATCATGATCTATATATTAACCAATGTGACCTATCTCTCCATTATCCTACAGCTACTAAATAGGTGACATATTGGACACATTATAGGTAACAATTATTTCTGATATCATTAGCTGACCAAAATATGACATATACTGCATCAAGGAGAGGTACAGTAAATCTCCAGGATACCTCCAGCTTAACTATCCTGTCATTTCCAATAAGCCAAATTTTCAGGATAGTTGGCTTTTTGTCCTAGTAGGGGTATTGAATACATTCCATTGTTTTATATGATGTAAATGAAATGAATTTATACTACAATTACAATAGCAAAATATTCCATTCATTTGTACCATGGTTTTTACTATTAATATATGATAGTTTTATTACAATGGTTGTATTAACATTGTAAATTTTCAATTTCATTAACGCTGTGTAAATTGGTAATTTAATTTTTCAGAAAGTTTTAATGAAAAAAGTAATATTGTAATTAAAGAAAAAAAACATCTGTAAATAACAGAAATTATTTTAAATATTCCAACAGTCTAAACTCGTTTAGTAATGTGTGACTCAATGAGTGGAGCAACTATCAAGTTATTCCTGAGCTCCTAAAAACAGTAGAGTTCAAGAATGCTCATATAAAGTAGTGATAATGTATCTATTTGTATGCTTTTACAATGTTATATCATTTATAATTCAATCATTCATTTAATTATCATCACATATACAATTGTAGGACTACTAAAAGAAAAGCAATGTATCATTTGTATTGCTTTTACAATGTTATATCATTAATGATACAATCATTGGATTTAATTATATTGATAATACATTGTTAAATCTCATAATAATACAACATTGGATATTTTCATATTGATTTTTTAAGTAAATATTACTATCATAAGATTAATGTCAGATATTTTTATCACGTTCCATTGTTATAGGTTGTAACATTTTATCCTAAAAACATCAATATTACATCCAGTGGTAAATTTGCATAGATATATATTAATACAAACTAATGTAAATATTACTTTTCCAAACGTCTTGTAAATTGACTTTTTCTCTTCTTCATCTTTGAGGTTGTAACACTCTCAAGCTGCCTTAATTGATGTAATGGACAGCTGTTGTATTATATATACACAACAAGTTAATATTTGAAACTTGCAATACATCATAAGTTGATTCAAGCTAATATTGACTTTGGCCTGTGTAGTAGTGAACAACTATTATATTGCATGAATTAAATTTGTTTGAATTTATTGTTATAAATTGTAATTGTAATATATCTTATGTTGTGTTATTTAGTTTTCTTATCGTAGGAACCTAAGAAATTTCACTTAAACATACAAGTTGGATTAATTAATTGATCAATTACTGAATTAATTATTTGTAATTAATTAATTTTGTTTGTAATTGATTAATTGGATTAATTAGTTACAAACAAAGAAAAGTATTGAAAAAGGATAAATCATATTACATTTTGCTGGATAGTCCCTTACAAATATCCTTAAGCTATCTAGTGGTAGATTCACTTGGTTTATGTATCAAAAAGCACAAAATTGGATGGCATGTTTTTATTTTCTAGCTAATGTAAGGCCACAATATCATGCCACCTATATATAAAAAAACACCTACTGCTGCTCATTTATCTTAAGATAAAATATTGCTGCATGATTTTGTATCAAAAATTTATTCTAGGACAAAATTTTGGCTTGCAATATTTTATCCTACAAACACTAAATGGCTTGCTATTTATTTTAGTCTATAAAAATATAACTTGTATATTTCAAATCTATAGTAATAATATTTTTGATTAACACTAATTATTATATTTTGTCTATGATGGAGGGCCAAAATGTTCGTATATTTCAAAAACTACAATAAACATTTTGAATTCAACTACAACATTATACAGAAATTTTAGCACAGTTGTCATATAAGCAAATGGGATGATCTTTTTTAATGACCTCTTCCGAGACCTTGAAACACAAGCATCAATATTGGCACCATTCAGACAAGCGCTGCATTGAATATCTTAAAATCTTTGATCTCTGCCATAGACATTTGCAATCTACTGGTATCTTTAACAATGTTGGTGGTTTTATGAAACATTTCGACCACCTTGTCTTGTAGGAAACTTGCAAAAAGTTCCTTTATTTAAGTAGTTGTGTAAATGGTCTCCATTTTTGTTGCTCAAAGCGGGTACTGCCTGGATCATCTTCCATAGCAATCACTGATGCAAAAACCCAGAGCAAAGAGACCACAGTCAGATGAGCCAACTTGGACTGCTAATACCTATAATACCTTTTTGTTTTAAAGATAAAAAGAAACATAATGAGTAAAAACAGATAAGACTGGATATACCTGATGTTGACTTTTCTCTATGAGTGTGTGGCAAACAAACAATTGCAGCAATTTGTCTTGAAGTGATGAACTCATTGCAGGTGGTAAGCTGTCATAAATATCAACAAAAAATTCACAGTCACATCAATATGTGGAAAAGTCACCCAATGACTATATCCTGTATGTAACACTTGAACAAATAGAGACCTTTGAATATCAAATACTAGAGTTTGTTCAAGATTGGTATCTTTAACCCATTGCAGAGTAGGAAAAGATGTTGCTATAAGTCTTTGTGATGCACTTTACAATGATATCATTTTAAACCACTCTCTGATAAAAGAATATGTTCGTTAGCTTTGATATTTTTCTGCAACCACATACACTCTACTTCATTGTGTCTTATAGAGCATCAACATTAACCCTATCAATCTGTTCACATCGTATATCCTCCCTCTTTCAGATTTGCTAGGTAGTATTCAGTTTGCATTTTTCTAACAAGATATTTGCACGAGTGTTTCATGAAGGCTGTTGATGATGAAGTGATAGGTACAGAGCTAAGAGGCTGAGATGGTAAAGGGTTGCCACTAAGACAGATAAAAAAACGTCACAGGTTGTGAAATAAATGAAGAAGGTTTGCCATAAGAAGCTACAGGTACCCCCCCCCAGAAATAAGGGTTGAGATGGTACTGAAAGATGCAATGACAAGTGATGGGGTGTAGAATGTTGGTGGAGAAGGTAAAAAAAGGTGGTAATATAGGAGAAAAAGTATATAGTAATAGGAAAGTAAATAGGTGTGGATGATTGAAAGTTGTAATTTACTGTGAAAGTAATCATTTGACCAAAACACTGAAGATAAAGCGAGTCTTAACATCCCAAATGATTATCTAGACCTAACAATGGCATAGATTTTAGAACAATTGTCACAATCAAATGATGTTGGAAACACCAGAATGATTGAATGACGAAACATATGATTATTGTCTAAGGGAAATGGGTGATTGGAAGTACATATGAGTGATTATTAGGGTAAAAGGGTATAAAGAGATAGCTAGAATTTGGTGAATTTTTGTAGGTGTACAATAGACTTTCAAGTAGGCAAGATGTGTTCGTTTATTAAATCTTACCACTCTATACACTTTGCTAACATCTTTTATAACTTCATATGGTCCTAGCCATTTTGTGATCCATACAGCCTCCCTTCCACTTTTAGTGTAAAGAATGCTTTCAGAACTTTGACTCCAAATCCAAACTTTGGTGGAATTGAATGTTTTTTCGATCATCTCTGCTGTGCTATTTCTATATTTTTTCTCGCATTCTCAAGTAAAGTTTTTGTTTGAGTAGTTAGAGTATCCAACAGTGACTATAACATCCTCCTGTATAAAATCATGATAATTAATGGAAGGCTGAGATAACAGTAATTATACACATTATAATTTTTATTATCATTCTCCATTTTGGTAAAATCATGTGAGTAAAACGTTAACTTGAGAGTGTTTGTTAGATATTCATGTAAAGAGTTCATTCCCTTCATTCTTCTCTGTTTCACATCAATTGGTTATGACAGCTCTTTCTAACCAAACATTGAGTTCAAATGGTGCATGCAGGAGGATTTATGCTTTGGAGGTATATATGGAAAACACACATGTCTTTAAAAATAGATCTTTTTTTGTCATGAGTAAAACTTCACCAACAATCTGTTTAAGAGTTTTGATTCCACCTTTCATCTAATCCATTTGCCTATTCATCATTTTTATACATAATAGTATATCATAAGAGACTGATTAAATACCTGTGGATGATAGTTGTGGTATAATGTCGTTTTATACTTAGAGCTTTCATAAGATCTTTGTCGAGTTTGCATCTAAAACTCTCTGCCTGGTCAGCTTGTCAACAATTAAGAAGACGATTCTCATAAAAGTCTGTGCAAATGTGAATTATATCAAAGATATAAGTAAAGGAGAGATTGGAAGCGGAAGTAAAATCGCGATCAATCCGTGCTCCCTACGTCACAAAGAAAATTAGGAATGTTGTCGTTAAATAAATAACCGTATATAGCACGTGCAACAATATAGCCAATAGTATTGGTAGATGTGTTGCTATTGTGTATTTGAAGAGAAGGAGGCTACACTCTGGGTATCTTAGAATGGAGGGAACGAGAGTCCTGGGAAAACTTCTCTTAGAAAGAATCACTGAAAGCAATGACAGATAGATTGTTTTGATGTTTTCAGCAAGGAAACTAGTCTCATCACTGAACGAACTTCTTAAATCTAGCTCACAATATTTGTTCTCTGTCCCGCAAAACGAGAAAAGAGATGATCATCTTTCACCAATTTAAAATATCAAAAAAATACAGTAAAGATGTGGGATGAATTTTTCAAGTCAGTAACCTACATGATCACCAGGACAAACTACTGCAAGAATCTTTGACCGTCAAAACCTTCGAGATGCTATTGTCAGATCACTTTTCATCTCCAGGAGTAGCCAGCCTCATGCATCTAGTTCTGCTGAGGAATCAATGAGCAAGGATGAACTAAATGCTTTACAGTATATTGGTGGTTACATACCACATGTCTATGAAGAAGTATCAGAAGAGGTCTGGACGAAAAATTTAACACTTTATTGAATGTTTTGGGAATATGGCAACCAATGGTGATGATGATCACGAGGACCTTGGTAACTTATACTAAAGAATGGATTGGCAAAAGTTAATCATGGAGGTTATTTCCTTTGACAACCTTACCTACATTTTCATTGCAGTGAAAAGGAGGTGAAGGTCCCTTTCCTACTTACGTGGTTAAGCCCCCCTCACTATTAAACCCAAAGAGTACTTAGCAATAGGTGGATGATATTGCTCAGTTGACATTCTCGTTCCAGGTTAAGAGTTCATCATTAAGTCACCAAGACTAATGAACCCCCACCACCTCACCAGTGAGCTTATCATAGACAAGATTTTCTTTCAACCTTCCTCATCATCGATTATGATTACACACAGAACTTCGATTAGCTGAGAGTGCAGGACATTTGCTTCCTTGTACAACTGTTCATTCACTTCCTCTTAAAACCTATCCTGCTCTTAAAATAGTTACTGTAATCCTCTCTCAGAGGGGAGCTTGATAAAACCAGCACTACGAGTTTGGATGGTATGCAGAATTTGACAAAAGTTTTAAATTTAGATACCAACGAATCATCACTGAGTGCAACGAACTTTGACGAGGGTCTTTAACAGAAGCTGTTTTGTAATTACTGCTCCAAAAAAATTCTGCTGAAACTTCCCTCTGGATATACTTGATTTATCTCAGGTGTTTTTCTCTCTGTATTATGTGGAGGAGATCACATGCAAACTACTGTCCACACATTCTTCCTGTTTCTTGTCATTGGACATTTATCTTCTTCTGAAGGATTAGCACCTCCTTTTCTGCTGCTTTGAGCTCTTTTTTCAGTTTCACACACTTTGCTGTCTATTCAGGAGTGTTTTTAAGTACCTGATGTTAGTGTGACTTGTTGTATCATGAATTGCACTCGAACATGTTTTTACCCATGCCTGTATGCTGTTCACAAAGTTGCTCTGTAAACGTGACAGGGATAGCACTTTCCTTTAGAGGTAGGAGGTCACATTTCACAGTTCTAACAGTTTGAGTGACTACTTGACCATTTTGACTAATATGAGCATATTTATCTAATATAGCCACAGTGCTTTCCATCACAAAGCCTTTAAAACTCCCTCTTAGCTCTTATCATAGCAACAAAAATTATCATCTGGACGGATGTAAAATTACATCCACCCGGAAACTCGGCGCGGATGCAAATTTGCATCTGCCACTATGAATAGCTGTCAAGCAACTTATTTTTTTGTAAAACAGAGCTAAACTATCAAAGATATTACTGTATTTGATCTAACTGGCCATGCTCAATCTAATAGAAGAAATGAGTGGTTACCTGCTAATCCCGAGTTTTTACTTGAGTACATGGATGGCATTCCTAGTGAGGATTCGATGTGATTTTTGACGGCTACGTTAACAATCCTGTAATCCTCAATGATGGAGAACCAACCAGTTCTTTTCAGAACTACACTTCTGTACCCTGATGATACCACCTTGCAAGTATTAGCCCCACCTGATTCAGATAATGAGCATTCCATCAGGACAAAATTCCTATACCTGATGCTAATCCAACACCAGCTCCCCCATTCCATTCGTCTACCCCATGCACTCACTTCCTACTATGCCTACACCTACTTTAGCTGAAACGTTCTCAGCAGTTATATCTATCAGTACTTTACTCCTGAGCAAGTACTTATAGGGTCCTCGTCATCAACAATGAGACCAAACACCTCCTACTTTGTAAACCTGGTAGGTACTTATATAATACATGGTTATTACACAGAAATTGTAAATAATAATAATTTTTATAGTACATTGTATTATACCCTTTCATACATATTGTCAAAGAAGCCGACTAAGTGGGGATCAAAGTCTGCTGACTCTTGTACTGGTTATGTGTGGAATTTCCACCTATACACAGGTAAGATTACATCACATATACATACATCATACACCTCATATACAGGAAAAAGAACGAAATGCATCTCCTGAGCATGGCTAGCTCATAACGTGGTGATGTCTCTATTCTCTGACGTAAATAACAATGGCTTTCATATTTATATGGACAATTTTTATACTTCTCCCGCACTCTTCTCAGACCTTCACAGGCATGGCTTCAAACCCTGTGGCACAGTTAGGTGTGACAGGAGGGGTCTATCTGACAAGTTCAAGTCAGAAAAGAAAGGTCCATAGAATACAACGTAAAATACATAACTGTATCTTATAGGTGAAGTATATAGTGAAAAAAATTAACGATGGACAAATTATTTGCCTGAAGGGGATGGACAAAAGAATGGTCAGTATGTTGTCTACATTCCAAAATGATGATATGTTAGTGAGTGGAGGCGAACAAGAAGTGCTCACACTGGTATTGAAGAAATAACTAAACCTGTGATGATTAGAGGACTATAATCAATACATGGGTGGGGTTGATCTTAGTGATCAAATGTTACAGTCTTATGGCTATTCACATAGGTTAGCCAATTATATAGCACTCCCAGATTATTGTAGTATTGAAATAGGACAATGAAATGGTGGAAACGAGTCGTCTTCTTCATCTAATAATAGACCTGAGTATCGTGAATGCATGATACTATATAATATAGCTGCTGAGAAACAAATGACTCACTTAGACTTTTGGTTACAATAGCAAAAGAACTTCTTGAAGAACAACACTCCTCAACCTGAAAACGGTATTGTGTAAATCAAGAACTACCACTGAGACTGACTGAGAGACCTTTCTCGGAACGAATCCCCAAAACAACTCCATCAAGTGGCCGCTTGAAATGTGAAGTATGTAGGGCTAGGGGTAAAAAGAAATTACAAACTCAAGTACAATGTAAGTATCTTTGGCCCAATAGTCAGTCTTTGAAAGCCTGAAAACACATGCTACTGTCCTTGTTTATATGTTAGGTCCAATTTACCCATTCGTGTACAGTGTATAGTCAATGGCACAACTGAAATACTTCAATGATGCTTTACCTAGAGGAACACAAACGATTCAATGGGGGGCAGCGTCGGACTTCTTGACAGTCTAAAGCATAAATAAGTAGACAGAGACCCTCACAGACACACAAACTTTGAAATGAATGTGACCATGTTGCTTTTGAGTGAGTGCACGCCCTCTAATGCTAACAGAAATAACAACAAATTATCTCTCCACACAGTACTACTACAGAAAAAACAGCCATTTTTAGGAGAAACACGGATGCAGATCAAAGGTTTGCCAACAGCCCGTACATTTTGAAAACGTTACAAGAGTTCCAATCCCTCCTTTACTTTATCTTTTGATTATATGGATATTGTTCTATAACTTAACTTAATAATGATCATTACCTTAAAATAAAGTTTCTGTGACACCATGGGCAAATTTTGCTAGGCAAAGGAATGGCTGACAAAGTCAATTGCCACATGGTACCATGGAGAATGTACTGGTATAGGATGAAGCTTATTGCTAGTGACAATTGGGTTTTTGTTCATCCTCTGACATTCATTACAGGTAGCAACATACATGTGGTTGTTATATAAATAACACCAATTTTAAACAAACATACCACTTCTTTGGCATCATTCCGTATACCTTTCACATAAATTGTTCTCTGATTCGTTCAAACTATTTTCTTAAGCCCATATGTTCCGATGTTAGATCAATGTGACACAATTTAATAATCTTTAATTGTTCACTTTGAGACTGTATGTATTTACTATCTACAATAGTTCCAACAACCACTGAAACTTTGTTTTACAAATATTTTTTGTTTTACCTGCTTCTCCCAGGTTTTGTAGTGCTGCTCTCCATCATCTATTCCAATTTATCTGCCTTTTTCTAATTATACTTTTCCTAGTTGCATGGCTCCATCTGGATATTTCTTCTCTGACACATAAAGAAAAGCTTTTAAATGTTCTCCCTCTTAATTTTTACTATACTTTATTTTTCCAGCTAAATCTTGACAAGTGTGATCTCTGAATGGTCAAATGTGAATCTTTGAACAGTATATCATGTGCCAAAAAGACTTGGATCAGTTAGTTAGCGCGGTAAGGATCTTTGTTCAGTTTGGAGAGATAGCGACGCTCCACGGATACAAAATTGCAGGGTGGGATAAAAAACAGCTAGCAATTTTTGGCACTAGGACAGCTTACTAAAAAATATTGCGTGACATTACCACACAGTATGCTGTTAAGTAGACAAAACCTCAAGGATTTCAATCCCAAATTTGTTGAAGGTTTTCAGCTACCTTTGTGATAGGGCAGCAATGTCTAATGGTGAATAGGTCTATCTCAGATGTCACAAGGGTTGCATTGGATTATAACGACAGTGTTTAATGCTTAAAAATTTTTTACACTTCATACTAGAAGACTTCTAATTAGATGATCTTGCTCTTATATGTTTCCTCTTCCTTCCCTGGTTTTGTTTGTATTCTGAGTCATGGTTATCACCTGACATTTCTAACAATGAGATCTCTATATCTAACTATCAGTGTTTCATAAAGATCGTTCCCACCATTGTGGTGGAATAGCTGTTTATATTAATCTTCACTTCCATTCAAAGTAGTCCCGTCCCCCTTGTATCTTGAACTCATCCTTCTCTCTGTTCACTATTTCTAATTATTCATTCATGCTTGGCTCTTTCTATCAGCTTCCAAGTGATATGGATCCTGGACAGCTTAATCGATTTCTTAACCTCTCTAACCATGATCATACGAAAAAAATTTTCTTACTGATGATTTTATGATGAGTTTTTTTACTAGATGGGTATTCAACATTGCTTTTTACAAACTTTTATTAATAAGAAAAGCTAAAACTTTTATAAGAGTGTAGGTGTGGCTGTTGTTTTTGCAATTTACTGGGTGTGGTTAGCGGAAGGTGACCATGCCGACATTTGCGCTCGCTAAACATCAAGGAATAAATTTACACTCGGTTAAAAAACAGAGCTGAAGATGTCAAATCCTATCTACGAGGGTGATACAATACTTCTGTCATGTGCCGAAGCAAATGGGCACGTTTTTTTCACAAGTCCCAACGTGAGTGAATTAGATGATGTTAATTTTTTACGTTTTTATAATAAGGCCTAATTACAGATGTAGTTAACATTTAAAAACAGCTGGTGGCATTGCATACATTGCATAGCTAGCAGCTTTAACACATCCATTGTCAGCATTGACAACAACAGATTGTACTAGCTATAGACCCACAATTCCTACAATTAAAAATAAAGTACATGATTGAGGTTTCATGCAGGAATTTCAATTTCTGTTTATTGAACAGTGAAGTCTTAAGATTTCAAGGAAGAGTCTGTAATTTAACAGCATTGAGCCAGAGTATGATATTTCATCTGGGAATTGCTATGTGTCACAAGATAGTGTACATCTATATTTTTATATTTGTCTGGTCCATTCAATCTGGTCAGCTAGCTTTCAGATGTTTAAGGTATTATATGTTACAGTAAGATTGTCTAACAATTTATTTAGACAATCTTACTGTACATCAGATACTACATTATTTGAAACATGAAGCACTAACTTCATGCAGAAAATTATAGAAATTGTGCTCTTTGATACTCAGTAGTCATATTATACCTATCTGACGCTCTTTAGCTGTTATAGTAAAGAAAATATAACATGTTTGCCTTTCTAATCATACACATAGATTTACTCTGCTATTGTTGAAAACGCATGACCACTAACTCACTGTTATAATCCCTAGCTAGGAATAAGCTAGAGAGAATGGCTCACACCAGTAAAATCCTTGTAGGTCCAGAAGTGTTATCAAAAACTAGAGGGCTATACTATTTAAAATTTGTTAATGACAAATCTTATAAAAAGTTAATTCATAGTAGACATGTTGTTAACATAAAACATAGTAACAATTGTTATGCCACTATCTTGATGTGCAGCTAAATAGGCTAATTCATAGTCTCTTCCACAGAATGTCACCACACCCCTGAGCAAAAAGACAGTCTCTGGTGTATTTTTTCTTCATATTCTTGATTCTATAGCATCATCAGCATGACATGAGTGATCATATAACCTTATAAAAAAACATGTGATTTCCATCCATGGTTTGAACTCTCAGGAATTCTGATGTAGCTAGCTTGTTCATATATACTTATTGTGAAAAGGATACTAGTGGATAAAATATAGTTATAATTATGTTATAACCTGTAGTTGATCATCACTCTGGCTTAATCTTATAATGTCAAGCAATTAACTTTTGTAATTATTGTAACAATTTTAACACCATTAGTTTTAGTCTCAGAAATTTCATGATTTTTATACTGACAGCTTTTCTTATAAAATCAGGGTGTCAGGTGACCAATGACTATTTATTAAGTGACTATTTAGTGTATGTTTGATTGGAGATGTCACATCACATTGATAGCACTAACACAAAAAATTTGTTGCAAATGGTTTTTCACTTGGGAGGTATGGCAGTCTCTGATAATCAAGACACTAATTCACGTGGTGAAAGGCTGTGTGTCACAGAACTATATCTATATATTTGGACTTGCTTTGCATTGCCTAGAGAGATATAATCAAAACTTGATAACAATAGACAACAGTGAAGATCCTTATTTGAAGATATAGAACTGTTCTTTCTGTCATACACTCAATAACTTACTACTTCAGTCTTGGCTTGATTTGGTTTGATAAAATGTTTTTCATTGGACTGAAACTCCGTCTTCAATATCAAGAGTCATTTCCACCAGGACAGCTTCAATTGACACACCTCCAGTATGTCTGACCAGCATTTCCACGTCGTTTTAGAGTATACTTGTATACAGCATATAGATCTGACCTCTCGTTTTTTAGTAACAAATTCAACAGCAGACATCTTTAAGTTCTCTCGGTAATCTCTTTTCCGAAAATTGTATCCTGCATTATCTATACCTCACTTATATACTCTTGGTAAACTACATCAAAGTACTAAGACATAGCCTTTGCAATATAATTAATGTAAGTTGTTAAGTTGACACTTCTCACCGTTAACTGATTGATTTAAGGTAATTAATTACATGACTATGAACGAATGTCAGTAGACAAATTGATGAATAACTTGGTTCTACATAGACGAATCTGAAGTGAACAAAAACAGGAGGTTTCCCTTTGAGAATCAATATCTAAAAGATATATCCACAACGAACTACCCCTCTATATTTCATTGTTTTCCCAGATATTTATACAGGTTACTTCGATAAAGTCATGGATTGGCAGCATTGGTCGAACGTAGAATATCCGGGCATATTGTACTTTCTATAATTATAACACGAGTTTTATTTACACTAGAGAAGTTTAAAAGGTTAAAAAGTGCTATATGACTATAATAAATCCTGTAGTTGAGGGGTGTGTCGAGTTGTGTATACAGAGTTGAATCTAGTTTTAGTTCACAGGTTTGTTCGACATTCCCAGACACTGTAGATTGTTTCTACTAAAAGTTTGAGTTTGTTGTGGAGAAAACTGGATCGTGTTATTAGTCTCGAGTAGCTACATTTTTCATTTTAAGTGAGACTGGCGTTGTTCGCATCTACCGTCACCTAACATCGAGCATAATTTGCATATTATTAACGAATGCTCGCACAAGTATTCTCCAGCTTCAGCAGAATAACTCAAATCAATCGAAATACTGTTTAATAGTAAAAGTTGGATAGACTAAGAAGAAACAGCGACAAAGACCCCCTGAAAAACTTTAACAACTCACTAAAGTTGTGCTACAACGGGACCCACGCGCCAAGTTAATGTTTGTTGATAAACATTCATGAACTTGTCCATCGAAGATGAAACATATTTAAACTTTAAAGTATCTTCTGGCTGGGCTAGCAAAGCATTTAAATCAGAGTTAGCTCATATGTCCTCTACTGAAGGTAGTAGATACCTGGGTGCTAGCTACTCATGGGTCCAAGATTATTCACAAACTGTATGTACAGTCAAAAGTCCATAAATAGATGTGAGAAGTTCAATTTAGATACATTTGCCTCAAAAAGCAAACCACATAGTTTATGCCATTTTTACAAATGAATTGTTAAGAAAGTTGATTTATCTCATCAAACAGTCCCAAAACAAAGGATTGTAATAAGATTAAAGAGCCATCTGACATAACTTTATGTCTCTCTAACTGCAAAAGATCCAGGTATTGTGATTCAGAAAGAGATTTGCTTTTCCAGCTTATCCTGGTGGCCTTAACCGTTGACCCTACTTTCTTGTCTACAGTCCAGTTTATCACCTCAGAAGTCATTACGTCCTGCACCTTTAGTGTCATTCAACTTCCAAGAATCTAGTAGATACAGTCCACGTTTACTATCTCAGAGGAATTCCAGATTACACAAACAATAAATCTGACATGTGAGAGCAACAACAAAGTGTCTTATTAAATATTCTCCACTACGAACAGATCTACAACATGCTTGTGTACATCACAAGATAGAAGTTTCAAGTTAGCTAATAATTCTACTAGTCATTGAGTGTTTTCATTTTCTATTCAGAAAGATGCCTTTGTTTAAGATATGGTAGGTGCCCATTGCATTTTTTCTGATGATGTGTTATGTTTGTAAGAGTTGTAGATCATGCTCTTAGTGGTGGATTTCCAATTTATGACACAATGAGATAAAGATCTAATAGCATAACTCAACTGATGTATGCTGAAATTTAATACAGAACCTTCTCTTTTACCATTCTCTGGGGAATCTCTAAATCTCTTGACATAAATTGAAGTTGTTACTGTCATAAAAACTCTTGATATACTAAGTTGGACAAAAGCTACACAAAAGCTCACAAAATATGCAAGAAACTGTCCTACAAACTGGGCACTTGACTGTGACTGTCACTGCTACACCCATTATTATTAAACTAGCACTTGCCATGCCTATAGTATTTAAGACCTGTTCATTAGTTACATGTATTTTACCAGCATGCATATGGTGCGAGGCAGTTAGTGAACCACTTTGTCATAAGCTTTCCATACTAGCTTTTTTGGTATCATTAAATTAAATGTGTGTAAAAACTAGGCTTATATAGGTGACATAGCATGCAAACAAACTACCATTAATACCATATGACTATTCACATTGACAAATATCCAATATATATATATATATACAGGATATTGCTCAATGTGTGTTAATAAATATGCTACACACTTAATGGTCTACTTGTTCATCTTATGTACATTTTTTTAATGTCCTTAAAAATTCAATGGATTGCATATGGACAAATTTCATTCTGCACATATTGATCTACCAATTATTAATTACAATGTCCTTTTTAACTGTTACATACTAGGAAATTTTAAGAGGGGGGTTTTCATCATAGTTTGGTTCTAAACATTTCTTGAAATTTTTGGCAGGCAAGAAAATCACATCAAAATACATATACTTGCTTATAGTTTTATGATCAACATTCTATCACATAATTATGGGGGGTAATTAACTCACACATCTTTAGTTTCTAAAATGGTTATTTGTCTCTTTATGAGGGACCATGATTACAAAGCAATAAAATTATACAGTGAGTAAGTCACATGATCATGAAGGAGGATTCCATATGTAATTCACCCATGTAATCTGCAAATTACTTGTTAAAATAACACTTTACACATACATACTATAGGAATTAAACTTCGTGCTATGTAATAGTGAAATCACAAAAACCATAAAATCAACATCAACAATATCTCTCTATATAATAATGTATACTAAAACTATTAAATGATTTTGTTATGGTATTATCTTCACTTCTTTATAATAGTTCTGATTCTTGTGGACATGTCACTATTCGTCTAAGCCACTACCATATTCTGAGTCTGTTCATTGTAAGTGACTTATATATTTCACCTACTTGTTTTTGAGATTATTGAAAACTATGAATTTTTAGTACTCTTCGCTACAAATATTAAAATATATAGCTTATAAAAGAACTGATCTTTTTTGAATGATTCATAAAAAAGTATATGCACAGTTGTTAAATGATGTACAACTGTGTAATTAATAATAAGTAAATCAAAAAGTATTCATTTAAACTGATATACATGTTGTAGAGTTTTGTGAAATAATTATAGTATGCTCTTGTAGTTGCTTTGTTCCAAGTTTTACCAAAATATGCCGGAAAGGGGGAAAAACAAGTTAGTAAAGTATTTTGTATATTAATATTAAGTATTTATATATAAATTCCTCACATTGTACAGTCCTTCTCCACTAACAATACAAAGGTAATATTTACAATAATAACTAGAATAAATATATAGGCACACTTTGATTCATATCTTTAACCCATAGAAGAAGCAAAAGCACTATTTTCACCGGAAACTATTTATGGCAGAAAGATCAAGGTGTGAAGGAATATGCTATTGACTTGCGACATAAACATGCATATATTTCCTTATTTATACGTTACTTCATGTTGCTTCTAACTTGTATCTCCATCTACCTTTGATTTCATCAGACGTTAGCAAGAACAGCAGTTACGTTCTTGGCTTTGATGATGTTCTACTGTTATAGTGCACTTTCACAATCATCACATCATGGTTCCCATCATTTTTCAGGCTACTCTTAACAATATGATGATGCCTGCTTGTTTAAAATTCTGCCCTCTACTTCTGGAAAAAACAATGGAGAAATTGTAGCTAAGAATTTATTTGCTTTTACTCATATAATACATTAACATTTTAGATTTATTCTGGTGATTGAGCTTATTCTGAAGTCAGTGCACACAAAGGGAAATTACCATATATTATGTTGTCATAACACTTTAACTGAGAGGTAATATCACATAATCAAAAATTATGTTAAAACTACTGAAATGCATTTTGGTACTGGCCACTGCTAGATTTAATTTTTTTCTTTAAGCCCTCAGTTTCACAATAACTAAGAATAAAATGTTGAAGTAATATATCAATTGCCTAACATAGTGTAATGAGTACAAAATTTGGTGAAGTTAGATGCAAATAATAATAGAGATTTTAAGAGAATTATCTTCATTAATTTGACTATAAAGATGATAGTTTTTGCATGATTTGAGAATTTTGTTTAAATGTATAATTGCGCTGGGAGAAGAAACAAATGGAAAAAGTTTAAAAGATCTTAGAATACTTTAATTTGTAACTAATTGTTCAATTCTTATGGCTAGCTTGTAATATTTTTCTTTTAGATATGAGTTTACATTGGCTGTGATTAATTCTGTGTTTACTATTCAATCACAAACAAGTACTCGTTCAAACTCCATACCACACAAAGCAATCAGGGTATGTTGTTGTTTTTACTAACCTTTAACTTTATTTGTTGTTACATACACCACTAAAATAAATGGATGGAAATATTAAAAATTGTTTTGTTTGCAACCATAAATTTGTGAAATTTTGCCTAATCCACTTGACTATAATTTGCTGACCTAAAAAATTGGTTCTTGAATTTTTAGCTACCACTGTATGTAATTCCTGGTCTATACTCGATTATAACATGACCAAAAACATTGCTCAGACCATGTTTTTACACACAAAAAATGCCAGGCACCATTTAAAAATAGCATTAAGTATTAATGTGCTATATAATAGAGTGTGTGTCATACAATTGTGTTTCCTTTGCGTTAAATGAATTACTTGAATGAAAATTTTATATCGGTATTCTTCCTTTATAGGGAGGGTCTGTAGTTCAGGTCCATAATGTGAAACTTGATTGTTACATTACTTCAAGCAATGCTATTAATATAATAAATTAAATGGAGGTATTTTAAAAAGGCAATTTCGTTGATCATGACCACTTTTTTTTCAAGTCACACATATAATTGTGGAATACAAATTATATTTTCTCTTATTTATTAACACTTTAGAATTAGTTGGAGCCAAGAAAAGAAAGACTTCTTCATGATATACAGAGACAACGCCTGTTATCAGGAGACAGTTGGTGGCAACTAGAAAAGATTTCACAATTACCACATTCAAAACCACACCAATGGATGGTAAGTGAAGTAGATGTTTGTAATATCTATTGTATGGAATTTATTTATTATGTTGATATTGGATTACATGATGAACTTGACTTTAGGTTCTCCATTCAAGTTCAATGAGAAATGTTGTATCAAACACTTCTCACAGGAAAGTATTTAGTCGTGTGTAAAATCTAAACAATCTTCAATGTACAGGTTGGTCTTTAGCTACATTGTAATGATCATGCAGCATGTTTGTTACTATTTATATTGTACTCTATGTAGCTAACATTAATTGACTTAGAGAAGGTTCATAATATGTCAGGGACATGATATACACTTTTGAAATCACGTCAGGAAACATAAAATCCTAAGAAGTAAGTTACTACATGTTCTCAGATTGTATAGTATTTTTCTTGTTTTTTTTTTTAATAAGTATGGTTTTTTATTTTAGGTGGATGATATCAAAAAAGGTTTTTTTCTTATGTGTTTTTAAATCATATAAGATTAAGGGACTGCTCAAATGAGAAGTTCCTAGCAATTGAAGGTTAAAATACTTTTTTCAAATAATGATTGTTTATCATCAAGATTTTTAGAAAATGTTTGTCAATCATAGGGTGTACTATGATATCACTTTCTATTCCTTTTTTAAGGTGATTCCAGTGTTTTTCTGACAGATTCAAAACAAAAAAGAAAAAAAAGTGGAAAAGCAATGGTTTAATGTCAGTATATTAATGATAAAATTATAAAATATACATCTTTAATATTAGCTGTAAGGGTAAGTGGATAACCTTTTTAATATAACAGGGTAGTTGATTCGGAATTTTTTATGAAATGCTACATAATAAACACTATAATTTCTCATTCATACAGTATATGTTCCCTTAGATACAAAACTTAATAAAATGATGTAATTATTAAACTGAATACTAGTATTAAAGACTAAATTTTTTCTAGCTACGCCTTGTTCATGATCAGGAATTGATGAGAAGTTGGAATTATTAGAATTGATGAAGTAAGTAACCTTTAATTATTCCTTTCCTGTGTTAATTAAAAATGTCATCAATTGTCACATGTATGTAGACTTTACTATGATAATGATATCAAAGCATATATAGAGATCATATTATCATATACACTATAGTGAAACCAAAAATATGTACATACAATGTATTATGTGTGAGTGTCAAAACATTCTGAGAAATTTATGGAAATTTCAAAGGCTAGTGGTAAATTGTTGTATGTAATATTATATATTTTATAGATTAGGTCAAAATAAATTGATCACATTTTTCTTTCTATTAATAACACAATAACATGCATAGAATAAATTTATTCATAGATTAATTATTTATGCTGAACCTACTTTCTCTTACTATATTAGCTGGACAAGCTACAGAAGAACTATGTCAGTTTTAAACAACTTAATTATATGGATAGAAGAACCTTCTCTTATCCCAAGACCAAAGGTCAAAATGATGCGAAATACTCAGTGAGTTAGTGCTGTGTTTGTCAGCATGACATACATATGCATACAGAAAATTTTTTGCCTGACATCTAAGCTTTATTCACAATGTATTCATTTTAGGCTATACTCACTAACATCGTTATTGTTTATGCATTAAAAGATAAACTTCGTACAGTATTTGTTGATGAGCATATGGCTAGAACAAACATTTATGTTGTGTTATAAATTAACTAACCAATGCAACATTTTTATATAGGTACTTGATTTATTGCTCCAGTTAATGTCATTGAACAGACCAAAGTAAGTAACAGGCATTCTTGACCAACATTTAGAATAGCAAAGTGTTTTTTTCAATACATGTATTATTTGAACTTACTTCTCTCTGAAATAGTGTGGAAAACTAATGAAGAAGGTGTCTGAAGTATTACTTGGTCTTACTAAAGTTTCAGAGTCATAGATCAGTACATGTATTTAGCTGAAGATAACGTGTTACGCATTTTATTTGAGAAAGTAACATGTATGATGTGAGGAATATTTGTGGTTAAAAATATATGTTTGCTTCATATAGCTTGGGCGTGATGTTGACATTGAAAAAGTGCTAACTTCATTAGTTAAAGATGAGAAAGGTCAAACACTTTGAATAGTAGTCATGTATAATACTATCAAGCATGTGGGTAGCAGTACCTATGTTGGGATGGCCCGATTGGCCATTGAAATGTATTAGCAGAAAACAAATGAATATCTCATTTAAAACTGATCACAATCTTTCAAATTCTTTGCAGTAGTTCTTTCTGTGACAATCACTTCATTATAACTTAGCTATAGGTTAAGAAAAGGTTTCTAAGTATCTCAGAAAACATGCACAATTGGTCAAAAAATGCTGAATTTGTTCATCTTCTGCCTCTTATGCATCTGCTTTCCAGTTCATGGTAACTCAATAAGCTATAAGCAGTTAGGAGACTATATTCACAGAGGTGGACATGATCAAATAATACGGATAGCTTTTTGTTGGTCTTGTTTTGAGCGTTTATAAAGAAAACTAGCTTACTACCAAGACCTTCTCTTAGGAAGCCATTTATATGAATAATTAATATTAAACAGAAGTAGCAGATGTACTATTTCGTTTGAGCTAAACTGAAGCATAGTCACCTACTTGTAGCTGTTAAGTATAGACTATTTCCATCTTTGATGTTCACCCTTAAAGAAAATCCAGAATAATTATTGTAAGGCTGATAAGCCAGTTGATTGTAACCCTAGCTACAATGCATTGAATTTCCAGAAGTCAAGATGGAATAAGTCCACAGTTCTTACTACTTCCTGTCATTGCTTTATTAATTTAATTAGTTATTATAAATAATATCTTCATCACAATGTATATTTATAAGAACATTTTTATGAGATTTTTAAACATGGAATGTCATTGCCTTCCATCAACTTGCTATTGACTTAAAAACACTTGTGTTTAAAAAATTAAGCAAACAGATATCAAATAATATTTTCCAAAAATGAAGTAAATATAAGATTGTCAGTCCAATACAAAGAATGCAATCAAGACAGTAGATATGCAATTGCTTACATCATTTCTAAATAATAGCATAAGTGACACAAACAAGTAAGAATATACAACAACTATTAAATCACTAAAATAATATCTGTGATATATTGTTGCATTCTGTGCCTGTGCTGTTATTAGAGATGATACACATTTTCAACCCTTATAATCTTTTCATTCTTTGATATTACCCACTGCCATTCCTACCTTTACTTTATTTTTTAGAAATTTTTTATTTATTGTAATTATAGAAAGTTATTCAGTAATTTTTGTTGTGTAGTGAAATTGCAAAACATTGTGGTTTAAAAAATGGAATCAGATGGTTCACTAATCGCCTTAAAGAGAATTAGTAAGTTTATGTCTAAGGCTAAGTAATAGTAATAATATCCCAATTGAAATTTATAAAATTTTACTAAATAACATTTTCATAGAATATAGCGGGCTCTTGATTGTGTTAAGCATGCTATGCTTTTACTGGTGGTCATCCTGTTAAAAGTCTTCAAGGTATATGATTAAAAATACTATTTAAATCTGATTCCATGTTTTCCTGATTCCATGTTTTAGATGCAATTTGCAATTCTTTTTTTCACTGAAAAATCAACACCAAGTAAATACTAATTATATATAATATATATATATATATATATATATATATATATATATATTATATATATATAATATATATCATATATACATATATTATGAATTATGATGTATCCAATGTTATAAAATTTTTAAAATAAATTTTAATTTTAGTATGAAGCTCAGCTATATATTATAGAAGAAAGTGATTCCTTTATATATAGGACAATATTCTGTCATTTTTTTAATCCAAACCAACTATTATGGTATGGAGTAATGTTGTGTTTAGTGAAGTACCTCCAGATGCTGATAAAATTAAAGGACAAAAAAGTGGCAGTTCTGTCTTTCCTTCCAAGGAGCTGAGGTACATAAAAGAGCAGAACTTTTTTCTTGCACAAGTCAAACGTTTTAAAGCAGTATTTGCAAGGTAGTTTTACTGTTATATAGTAATTATATAAAGAGATTTAGCGTGGGGCATGTCCATTAATGGTCATGGATGCACTGTGTTAATCAACCAGAAAGTGTGTCCAGGTTTTCCATTGCTTTATCGGCTTATAAATAGTTCTTTTGTATAGGGTTAAATAAGAACTCAAAAAAAACAAGTTGAAATGGGCTCCCTTTTGATGAAGAATGGCAATCCTAAAGAATGTATGTTCTCCATTATTCGATAGCTTATTTGGCTTTGTTGTTCTGATATCTAGATGAGATATTT